>NC_068386.1:573193-580693 GCF_023724105.1 Carassius gibelio | reverse complement strand
CACCGAATATCAGAGAAGAGAAGAGAGATAAAGTGCTTCTTATCATCGAAACACAGAGCGTCTGTCGCGTCCAACGCGTCCGGTTCCTATGGCAACACAAACACGTGTCGCTCCAGAGAATGGGCGGGGCTATACAGTCGGCATGGCGAGGGCGGAGTCGGCGTGGGGGAAAACACTGCGAACATAGTGTGTATCTGAATGACAAAAATGCACATATTCAGCGCTCATTTCCAGAGACGCGTAGAACAATTTTAGTCTGTTTTAACTTAAATATTCATATACACAAGTCCATATTGATATTTGATTCATTTTACAGCACTAATATAGATGTATTCATTCGAAAATAGCCAAATTCCGTGACGTTCTGCTTTATACAGTTATGACAACAAACTCTTAGAAGAAAGGGATCATTGGGGTTCTATATAGAACCATAGGGTTCTCTACTCAACTCCAAATAACCTTTAATGCTAAAAAGGTTCTATAATGACAAGATAGAACCCTTTTAGCACAAAGGGTTCATATCTTGAATTTTGTGATCATTCACATGCATTCATAAATGCATTTGAATACACCGAATAATGCAGTGAAAGAACGCACTCAAAATGCACACGCGCACTAGTATGACTTCATCATGTAACTTTACATTAGCCTAGATGCCTACACTTTTTAGGCACGATTTGTTTAGTTTTTTAATATACTTGATACTGTTAAAAGGCACATCATTAAAACAAAAAATACCAGTTCACATTTCACACCTAAACAAGTGTGGAAAACGTAATTAGAACTAGCTACTTAATTAGTTAAAAATGCCTATCCATATACAGCTATGATTCGCGATCCCCAAATTGACTCAAATGATTCGCGATCCCCAAATTGACTCAAATGATTCGCGATCCCGCTACGAACTCCCGAACTTATTCAAATGATTCGCGATCCCCAAATTGACTCAAATGATTCGCGATCCCGCTACTAACTCCCGAACTTATTCAAATGATTCGCGATCCCCAAATTGACTCAAATAATTCGCGATCCCGCTACTAACTCCCGAACTTATTCAAATGATTCGCGATCCCCAAATTGACTCAAATGATTCGCGATCCCGCTACTAACTCCCGAACTTATTCAAATGATTCGCGATCCCCAAATTGACTCAAATGATTCGCGATCCCGCTACGAACTCCCGAACTTATTCAAATGATTCGCGATCCCCAAATTGACTCAAATGATTCGCGATCCCGCTACTAACTCCCGAACTTATTCAAATGATTCGCGATCCCCAAATTGACTCAAATGATTCGCAATCCCGCTACGAACTCCCGAAATTATTCAAATGATTCGCGATCCCCAGATTGACTCAAATGATTCGCGATCCCGCTTTGAACTCCCGAACTGACTCAAATGATTCGCGAACCCGCTACGAACTCCCGAACTGACTCAAATGATTCGCGATCCCAATACACATAATGCTATAAAAGTGTGCACATAGAGAGAAATAAACAGCAGATGTTCATGTTAACATCTTCTTTAACTTCAGCAAACGCTGCTAATACACATTTGTTAATAAATTAAATAAAACGAAAACATGAATGTTTTAATGCTACTGAATAAAAATAAAAGATCCACTGGAAAGTCTCTTGACTCCACCCCCACGTCAAAACAGAGCCACAAAGAGAGACATGCAGAAAAGTAAAGCACAAACAGTGGCGCCCCCAGAAAATGTTAACAGGGGTGGCCAAATGAGGCCACAGTAAATTTTGGGGTGGCACATTAAAATAAAGAAGAAAAAAAAATTAAGGGTTTGAAATATAGACAAAAATTTATATTTCTTTGAGTTCTAGGATTTTATCGATAATGATAATTACACTATTTTGCTTAGTGTTATTGTGCTGATATCTTATTTTTAATTCTGCTGACACCGTTTTTTTTGTTGTTGTTGTTGTTTTACCTTTATACCATTGTTTCTAAAAGTGTGCACCATATTTTAGGTCAAATACTTGCATTTGGGCTGTTACCAAGCAAATGCAATCAGTATCAACAAAATTGATCTTTGCAATGCAGATAAAACAGAAGCTCCATCTGAAGTGCCATTTAGATGTTTTTACACACTGTTTAAGATGGCTCTGATAAATACTTTAACCTGCAGTTACAAATGAATAAATAATGTTTTGATATTTTAAAGATAAAACATTGAAAACTGATGTTTGAAATGATGTAAAAAATGAAAAGGTTCCATAAAATGTGAAATTAAAACCGTCAATAGGTGGCAGCGAGTCACTGTTAATAAGTCATTGCGATTGAACCGAATCATTTAAACGGTTGATTCATTCAGGAACGAAACACTTTAATGTTGCTCAGAGACGCAAAACTGTAGCTGCAGCAGGTGCTGCACTTTTTTTTCACTTCTTAAACTATTGTGAATTTATATTCTGCATTAAAATTATTAGTACCCACTGCAAATAATCCTAGGGGTGGCCTATGGGATTAGGATCCCGCCAAATGTATTGCAGTCACAGATCGAAAAATAATAAGCATAAATTAAAAAAATAAAAACACGTGTAAAATAATAACGCACAAAACCAAAAAAACAAATGAAGTTTTTTTTAAATAACAAACAACGCCGTGATGGATCTAAAAATAATAAGTGTGAATCAAAAATTTCCCCCTTTGCTCTTGTTTCCACGTTCTGCGCTTGCGTTTCTAAAAGTTGCAGTTAGAGTTTAATGTAAATCAGGGCGGGCTTCAGTGTCACTATTGGCCAACAAGTTCTAGATTGACAGCTTCTCCTCTAGCCAATCAGTCCAAGGGGGAGTTGACGTCACTCCAATGCGACTCATGGCTGCTGTAGGAGGATGGATAACCAGCATCAGCAGGCAAATGCCGGACAATCTCAGGTAATTAGCCATAAATATTTTGTTAGTGGGTGACAGAAACATTCCCTTTGTGTGTTATGATATTTTCTCCAAGTTCAATGTAGTCCGAGTAGGTCGATATCTAGCCTGTTAACACGTGTCTTGTTTGTTTGGCTTAGTAAGCAATACTTTATATTTTAGGCAGTAACGTTAGGCCTAACCTTACACGATAAGGGTATTTAATGCTCATCTGATCAGTAAAGCCGGTTCTGTAATCAGCGGTAGATCTCCATCACCTGAACGCTTTCACATGGAGCAGTATTTACTACACAGAGCAGTATTTACTACACAGAGCCATTATGCTGCTCCATGTGAAAGTGTGCAGGTGATGGAGATCTACCGCTGATTACAGAACAGGTGTCCTGACATTTTATCCTACCCCGTCAGATTTTCCTACGCGGGTTTACTGCGCACGCGCACATCAATATCGCGTCCTTTGTCTCATGCTAAACAACGATATTTAATGTATCTGCATTACTGTAAGGGTAGGTTTAGGGCTGGGGTAGGTGTAGACTTTAATAAAAACACAATCTAATTGGTAGAAAATAATATTTATTGTTGGTTTCCTGTAACTGTATCCCTTTTAGCTACAACCGCGAATATAACACATAATTACTGTATTTGCAGTACTGTAAGGGTATGATTAGGGTTGTGGTAGGTGTAGACGTTAATAAACCATAACTTTACAGTAGAATTTTCGTTGTGGAATTGTACTACCCACTGTTTTGGTGGGAGGTAGGAAAATCTGACAGTGTAGGACAAATCGACAGAACACCGGCTTTACTGATCAGATGAGCATTAAATATCACGTGCTTTTTTTTTTCGTGCAGGCAGTATTTAATGCCGCGTTTCCACCGAAATTACCCGGAACATTTGTACCAGGAACTTTTTTTCCCAGGAACTTTTTCCCCCCAGACCTGTTGCTTTCATCGTTTCCACTGCGGTGTAAAGTACCGGGTAGATTAGGCAAATAGACTGGTGACGTAGGTCTGCGCGCGTTTCTCAATACAAAGTACCGCCGATTAAAAAAAAAAAAAAAAAAAGTACGCTGATTTTGGACGTGCATCCTCGGTAGTTGGTTCAGACTTTGTGCATTCCTCTCGGGAGTGTGATGTCAGCGACGACGCAAGTCCGGTAAATCAATAAACAGCAGCGTACTTGATTACTTCAGTCTGCTCGTCATGGCTACTGCAATTTTCCTTACTGTATATTTACAATAAAACGAAATATGATATCAAATACCACTGCCTCCTTTCGTTTTCATTTAAGCATAATAACAACTGCAGAAATGTACTTAGTTCAGGGAAATGTGTATATGCAGCCATTACAATGAAACGAAATATTATATAAATTCGCCTTTTTTATTTTCATTTTAACATATAGATAAATTTAATACAGACCAAAGAAAACCGGTTAGATTTACCCCGCAGCTGAATTGTATGTTATGTTTAACCACTAAAGACACATCAGAGCCAGCGGCACATATCAGAAGGTCTATCCCAGGAGAGGCTGCTTCTCGGCGGATACATGAGGACTGAGCTCCCGCTGATCGAGTGGAGCTCACCGTCGCAGAGATCGGCGAAACACATTTTTAAATAGGCGCTGTCTTTATAAATAAACCATAGATTTGAGTTTTAAACAACTACATTATCGCCTGAAATACTTTTAAAATTACATTTCATGACACAATAACAGTAATATTTTGAAAATGTTGATCCAAATAAATGGTGGTTGA
The DNA here is from genome assembly GCF_023724105.1 of Carassius gibelio. Lineage (NCBI taxonomy): Eukaryota > Metazoa > Chordata > Actinopteri > Cypriniformes > Cyprinidae > Carassius > Carassius gibelio. The sequence continues at coordinate 576,049 of NC_068386.1, read as the reverse complement.
ACTCAACCAATGCTGCGTGAACTCAACCAATCAGCATATGTTTAGCGCCAAAGTCCCGCCCCCGAAAGTTCCGGAACTTTAAAAAAGTACCACCTCGCCAGCAGGGACTTTCTGGGGGGCATTTTTTTTACCCGGAACTTTTATTTAGTTCCTGGTTCCTGCGGTGGAAACACACCAAGTACCGGGCCAAGTCCCTAGTTCCTGGGTAAAGTTCCTGCGGTGGAAACGCGGCTCTAGTGACCATAATCAGTGAAAACAAGTGGGTTAGGGGGCAGAGAGGATGCTATTCATGTTATGTTGTTGGCACGATGTTAAAAGGACGCTGCTAAATAAAGTTTTATACGAATACAGTGGATTCATGTTTATTATTATATTTACAATATACCACAGTTTTTATGCCAGTCGTATCATTTTATTTTGTATTTATCCATCACACCATAAAGCCCTGTCCGTGAAAATTTTGTCTGACATTAAACCGGTCCTTGGTGCTAAAAAGGTTGGGGACCACTGTTATAGATACACTAAATATATAATATTTATCAGTGGTTTACACGTGATTTCCTTCTACGTACATTATTCAATGCACAGCTTCACTCCCTCTGCTTTAAAGTTTCTCGGTGTGTCATCATTTAGTAGTAAGTTATTATTATACACATCACGTGATTGTCGTTACATTTCTCAGCGCTGCTCAAATACTTCACTCAACGGTTTTGTTGTCTGCGTGATAATGGGAAATGTTTTTTTTATTTTTATTTTTTATTTATGCTTTAACTATACCATGTACAATTACAAAACTAATGGAGTTTCAGAAGATTCTGAAGGTCATATTTGATACGATATTTATTAGGGGTGCTCCGATCACGATCGGCCGATCGTTATGCGCATCTCGTCAGTAAAGCCGGTTTTCTAATCAGCGGTTAATTCCATCAGGTGCGTGATTTCACATAGAGCAGCTGTTACTACACAGAGCCATTGTTAATAGAGAAGATGCGCAAATCACGTTCATTTTCAGCGTTTATTGGCGCATATTCTCAGTTAACAATGGCTCTGTGTAGTAACAGCTGCTCTATGTGAAATCACGCACCTGATGGAATTAACCGCTGATTAGAAAACCGGCTTTACTGACGAGATGCGCATTAACGATCGGACGATCGTGATCGGAGCACCCCTAATATTTATTATTATTCAAGTTTATTTGTATAGCGCTTTTTACAAAACAAATCGTTACAAAGCAACTTTACAAAATTATGTTTCTACAATATTTAGTAGTAGCTAGTAGTTTGTGCACATTTGACAGGATTTTAGAAAAAATAAAAATAATCTTGACAAAACAATATAGTCAGAAAGGTCTGAGTCTCAATATTATATATTTATTTTGTGAAAGAAACAGGAACATTTATGGAAAAAAATTCCGAGTGTCACCTGGTGGCTGTTTTTGGTATAGCATATTTATATAATCAACTTCAAATTTGGAACATAACTTCTTTAGACATATCTTGACATATGATATAATGCATAAACAAAATGCATGCAGGTTTGGAACGACATGAAGGTGAGTAATAACTGAATTTCCTCTTTCTCCGTTTAAGTCTGAACTGGAAACCTCAATTATTTAATCAGATCAGTCATTATGGGATGTAGGACTCTCATTCATAATTTGATTCTCACTGATTCTTGTTTTAAATGTCTTCCCAATCCACTTTAACCTGAAATATCTTTAAGGCAGTTCATATTTAAATAATTGAAAGGCTCTTCACATGTTCACAGTTTGATGTGGATTAACGATCGCATTGACATGCAGGTAAACTAATGAAATATTTGATGTTTTTAGTGTTTAATTAATGATTAGCTTTTTATCAACTCACAAACCCGCTGCAGTGTAATTTTTAATGAATTTTATGATGTTGAAATGATGTTATTGGCATGACATTTGTTGCAATGTATCGCCAAAGCACAGTGTTTATATTGAATCTAAAACAGATATGATCTGTGTGTTATATTCCTGACTGAGAGCACACTGTACTCTCTGTTGAGTTTCAGATAACTCTGGAGGCGACTGTGGTCTTTGGATTGTTCTTTCCAGTAATACAGTATGTCTCCTTCTCTTCATTCATAATCTCTTTGATTCTTCCATGTTTCTCAGGATTGTGTGTGTTTAATTACAAACTTCTCAGGAGTTTTGCACTTATGTACAGCAATCCTCTCGGTCCTGTGTATCTACATGTTTGTACATATTTTTTGTTCATTGTTTTAAGTAAAAATAGAATTGTCTCTTTAAATATGTCGCGGAATGAGAGTTCATGAGAATCTGTTATAGATGACGGATTGTTCACAGCGGAGAACAACACTACTTTTGTTCTCTCGTGATTTTATTGAAATGTATTGTCTCGTTATTGTTTATTATTATTATTATTATTATCATCAGGAGCAGGAGCGCAGCTGAGCGTCGCGTCGCGTCGCGTCTCCATAGCAACGCGATCAGACGCGCGCCGCGGGGAAAGTTTCGCTCGTGATCCGAACGGAGCTCCAGGATGTCACGGGGGTTTCCCGGTGAGTCTCCCGGTGAGTTCAGCAGCTGTTTTCTGCTTTAACGCGGACTCTGACGCGCTTTCTGCTTTTCTTTCAGACTTCCCTGAAATAACGAGCGAAAACTTTGTGAGTATCAGAATCACGTGTGTTTAAATGTGAATGCGTGACTGATCGATCGATCGATTAATTGATTGATAGATTGATCGTGTGCTGTGATTGAACAGGAACACAGTCTCTCATCTGATCAGAGCTTCGTGGAGTTCTTCAACGACTTCCTGCTGCTTCCGGTGAGGAAAGACTAGTTAAACTAACCAGGTTTAGTTAAAA
>NC_068386.1:553193-565693 GCF_023724105.1 Carassius gibelio | reverse complement strand
AGTATAGACTAAAAAAAAAGCAAAGTACGTGGATTTAAACACTTGCATGCCATCCTGCTGGATATTTAATGGTGAGAAGAGCAGCAAGCAACACGAGAAAGGGCTTGACTTGTACTAAAGTTTTAGAAATTATTATTCAGCTTGACCCCTCCAGCAAGCTGCAGCTTATTTGAAGTTGGTATTGCATTTTGGTTCATAATACATTATGTTCATAAATTTGATGCAAAGTAGATTTTTTAAAAAGGATTTTAAGGTTTTAAACTGGCTTTACCATCAAGAAAAGACGAGCATTTCACACATAAACCATCCGTACTTTTCACCATCAAGAGGCAGCAGGTGCATAAACACCCTTCTTTTTTTATTGTTTACTCCAAGTAGTTCTGAGAGCATGAGGTGCATATTTGGATTTTTTCAGATACATCAAGGTAAGTGCACAAAGCTCTCTCTCACACCCTCTCTTTCTGTCTCTCTCTCTCTCTCTCTCACACACACACACACACAAACACTATAATTTGCTGTTATACTCCATATAACTCCATATACCATTAATTTTTAAAGAGCCAAAAAGAATACACGTCACACCTCTGTTTATCAATTTGCACTGGCTTCCAATAGCTGCTCGCATAAAATTCAAGGCATTGATGTTTGCCTACAAAACTACCTCTGGCTCTGCACCCATTTACCTAAATTCGTTACTTCAGACTTATGTGCCTCTAGAAGCTTGTGTTCTGCAAGTGAACGTCGCTTGATTGTGCCATCCCAAAGAAGCACAAAGTCACTTTTACGAACTTTTAAATTAAATGTTCCCTTCTGGTGGAATGACCTCCCCAACTCAATCCGAGCAGCTGAGTCCTTAGCCATCTTCAAGAATCGGCTTAAAACACATCTCTTCCATCTTTATTTGACCCTCTAACTTTAACACTCACTATTCTTATTCTATTCTTTAAAAAATCTAACTACCTTTCTAATCTTTTTGTATTCTATTTTCTTTTCATTTATTATGCAATTGTATATGTATGTGTGTGTGTGTGTAAAGACCTCTAACTAGCTTGCTCTATTCTTTTATTTTTTATTCTATCTTTTTATTTATTATATTAGTTAAAATCCCATGCTACTTGTACTGTGTTAACCTAACTGAGACTTGTTATAGCACTTATATATCATTGCTCTTTTTGTTGTTTTTGATTGCTTCCACTGTCTTCATCTGTAAGTCGCTTTGGATAAAAGCGTCTGCTAAATGAATAAATGTAAATGTAAGTATACAAACCAGAAACTAAGCCTTTTTTTTGCACAGGCCTATTTAAAGGGTTAATGGTCCCACCTTGTTATCAACTGTAAAAATAACAAATTTTACCTCTTCCCAAAAGGGAAAAACACAAACAATCAAGAATGCATGGTGTCATGGCTTTGCAATCATAAAATGTGGTTATGATGGAAGTCAATGGAGCAAAAACAGCCACCAACAACAAATGAGGGAGAAAAAATTAAAATCTAATGCTGCACAAAAACTAAAAATGCATCAAAGCCAATCTTGTTAATAATCTTTGACATGCCCAAGACTGTTATAAACGGTAAAAAAAAATCCAGACCACAATCACTTTTTAAATTGAAAATATGTCATTTTGTGTGTTTCTTCCCCCAAATCAGTGACATCATTTATGTACTTGGTAATTAAAGAGTTAAAATCTTGGATTTTTTAAAAACATTTGGTAGTTTTAATCAGGACTGAGGTTGATTAATAGATTTATGGAAAAAAAATTTTTTTAATATTTTTTATCTGATACATTTTTACAGCATTTTAATTTAGTGGATGTTTTCATCCATGAACCTAGCGAAAGGGTAGTGAATTTGCCCAGAGTGTACCATTGAGTTTTTGAAAAATTAAAAAAAAAAAATCCCAAAATATGGGTCAAAATAAGATTTGTCACCAAAAATCATTCCATTAGCTCAAACACAGAGAAAGGTGTGGCCAAAATAAGACTCAACTTTCTCTCTGAATAAAACAGTTTTTTCCTATATATTCTCAGACTACATGAGCCATAAAATCCTGATGGATGATACAAAACATTAAACACGTTCAAACTGTGTATGTGTGTCTGTAGGATCTGTGTCACTCCCGCTGTGATGATGTGGCGCTCCAGAGGAAGGTGTCCATCATCATCAGCTGCTTCATCAGTAGTTGTGTTCCGCCGGCGCTGCAGATCCACGTTCCTCCAGAGGCAGCGCAGAGAGTCATGAGTCAGCAGCGAGCGCTCGGGCCATACGTCTTCAGAGAGACACAGGTGTGTGACTCACAGACATCCTCACACTGACACAATCCGCACGTCTGACCCCGTCTGTGTGTGTGTGTGTGTGTGTGTCAGGCATGTGTGTTTGACGAGCTGCTCAAGCACTGGCCGGATTTTGTGGCGTTGCGCTCCGCCGTTGGAGAGGAAGAGCTTCAGCGAGTGCTGGACAGAGAGACACGGAGCAGGAGACCGACAGAAGAACAGGACGACAGCTGCTCACAGGTGCGTCATGTGATGTCTGACTCTGCCCATGTGACGTCTGACTCTGATCATGTGACGTCTGACTCTGATCATGTGACGTCTGACTCTGACCATGTGACGTCTGACTCTGATCATGTGACGTCTGACTCTGGCCATGTGACATCTGACTCTGATCATGTGACATCTGACTCTAGCCATGTGACGTCTGACCATGTGACGTCTGACTCTGACCATGTGACGTCTGACTCTGACCATGTGACGTCTGACTCTGATCATGTGACGTCTGACTCTGATCATGTGACGTCTGACTCTGATCATGTGACGTCTGACTCTGATCATGTGACATCTGACTCTGATCATGTGATGTCTGACTCTGACCATGTGACGTCTGACTCTGATCATGTGACGTCTGACGTATGGCAGCTGAGAAGGCCATTCTTTGCGTTCTTTGTGTTTCTTACCTAATTCAGACTAAAACACATCTATTTAGCCTCACATACTGACTTTATTTGTAGTTCATACGGTTTTAATACCCTGTATTTTCGTTCTCATTTTTAGGAAAAGCACTTAATTACCATTGTTTATTTCTATACCAAATGTCATACACTTGCAATGAAGCAAAAAATATTAACAACTACATCATTATGTTGATATCCTATATTTTTACAATAAAACTTACGACAAACATGTCTTCTAATATCCTCAGTTGTTGCGAGCTGCAACGAACACATTTGTACATTATTTTCCTTGAAGCCATTGTGTGAGTTCACTTTATTACCGCGTGCTTTATATACATGTTGCTGCTGATTGGACTGCAGTTCTGACACACCCACCAAACAAGAGAAAACACATCTCAAACCCTGTTGCACACCGGTGCACGCCATTTCCAGGAAACATGACGTTCAACTCAGAAACCGTAACAAAACGTTGCGCACCGTTTTGAACTTGAACATGCCCCATGTGATGTCTGACTCTGATCATGTGACGTCTGACTCTAATCATGTGACGTCTGATTCTGGGTGCGTTTGACTTAAAGCTCGGCTTCAATTGTGAAACTTGTGTATTAAATAAATTCAGTGCACACAGACTAAAGTAGTTAAAGTCTTTGGTTCTTTTAATTTTGTTGATTCTGGCTCACATTTAACAAAAACCCACCAATTCACGATCTCAAAATATTAGAATATGGTGACATGCCAAACAGCTAATCAACTCAAAAAAATTCTTTATTATTAATATTGGTCTTATGAAGTATTCTAATTTGTTGAGAGTGAATTGGTGGGTTTTTGTTAAATGTGAGCCAAAATCATCACAATTAAAAGAACCAAAGACTACTTCAGTCTGTGTGCACTGAATTTATTTAATACATGAGTTTAATAATTTGAGGTGAATTACTGAAACTTTTCCACAACAATCTCATTTATTAAGAAGCACCTGTATTAGACACAATATTTTCAGATTTTGTTAAATTGTGTAAATGAGACTATGGTCTATGACGTCACAGAAGAGCTGCGGTGCGCTCAGCTGCAGGTGTGTTCTACATCAGTGCTGCTTCTGTACAGGTGTGAATCACTTTCATTTCTATAGGTTTACAACACTGTCAAAGCTCTTTAGTCCAAAGATACTGCAGTTCATGCAAAATTACTTAGTGATGTGTGCGAATGAACTGCAGTGATGCTCACACCTGATTGGTCAATGAAAATACTGAAAACACTGCATCACTGAAAGACTCTCTCTGTGTGTGTGTGTGTGTGTGTGTCTCTCCCTCTCTCTCTGTGTGTGTGTGTCTCCCTCTCTCTGTCTGTGTGTGTGTGTGTGTGTGTGTGTGTCTCTCTCCCTCTCTCTGTGTGTGTGTCTCCCTCTCTCTGTCCGTGTGTGTGTGTGTGTGTGTGTGTCTCCCCCTCTCTGTCCGTGTGTGTGTGTGTGTGTGTGTGTGTGTGTGTGTTGGGCAGCAGGAGGAAGAGGATGAGGCACATGTCGTTGCTGATGAAGAGCAGAACTGTGGGACTGACGGCACGAGAGCAGCCACATATAAGGTCAGAGGTCACTGTTCTGTCTTCATCATCATCATCTTCATCAGCACTTCTTGTGTTCATGAGCCTGAATCATTCAGACACAATCATAGGTTTTGTCAGCATCTTGAATTAATTTTTAAAAATAAAAATGTTCTTCCTTTTTTAAGTTTTTATTGTTTAGTTTTAGTTATTTTAGTACATCAATTTAATTAAAATGTTGCCTTGGAAACTAGATGAAATAAGTTATATTATTTTATTTCAGTTAGGGTTTTTTTTTTTATTCAAGGACTTGATTTTTTGAGGTTTCATTGAAGTATAAAAACCAGTGACGATCGAGACGTGAAAAAGACAAAAAGTCCAAATTAATGAAAGTCTTCAGTCTGCAGACGAGACTCGGGTCCTGCTTCAGTCAGTGTGTGTGTGTGAGTGTGTGTGTCTGTCTGTCAGTGTGTGTGTGTGTGAGTGTGTGTGTCTGTCTGTCAGTGTGTGTGAGTGTGTGTGTGAGTGTGTGTGTGTGTCTGTCTATGAGTGTGTGTGTCTGTCTGTCTGTGAGTGTGTGTCTGATCCTGCAGCTGTCAGTCACTGTTCTTATTTGAGCTGGTTTTCATGAAGGATGTGTTCACACTCGAGTGTGTGACGCACAACTTCATGAAGGATTTACAGCAGGAGTGACAGGATCTCCAGCTCGTGATCACAGTAAGACCTCATTCATTATTAACTCTCTCTCTGTGTGTGTGTGTGTGTGTGTGTGTTTATCTGCCCAAAATCATCACTCTGTCAGCGTTTACTCATGTCTGGTTGTCTTCAGTGCACATAAAAGATGATACGGTAACACTTTAGAATAAGGTTCCAGTAGTTAATGTTAGTTAACTACTTTCGTTAACATGAACTAAGCAAGAACAATCCTTCTACAGCATTTATAAGTCTTAGTTCATGTTAATTTCAACATTTACTAATGCATTATTTAAACCAAAAGTTGTGCTTGTTAACATTAGTTAATGCACTGAGAATTACCATGAACTAACAATGAATAACTGTATTTTAATTAACTAACATTAACGAAGATGAATAAATACAGTAATAAATGTATTATTCATTGTTTGTTCATGTTAATTAATACATTAACTAACATTAACTAATGGAACCTTATTCTAAAGTGTTACCGATGATACATCTGTGATTTTTGTTCAAACTGTGAAAGACAGTGGGCTTGGGTTCAATGTTCTTTAAAACAAATGTTTCACAAAAGTCAGTCGGTCACAAGTTTAAAGAGTAAATGACAGAAGGATGATTTATGGATGAATGGTGTATTTTGAAAAATCTGATGTCAAACTGACTAATTTAGACTTTATAGACAGCTCTGAGTAAATGAATGATAAATATCTTCAGTCTGAACACTGAGGATGAAAGATTTGAAGATTTGAGTATTATCTTTTCTCAGAACAGAAGTACATTCAGAAGAATCTGAAGACATCGAGCGTCTCAGACCTTCAGCTCTCCTCGTCTTCCTCATATCAGGAAGAAAAGAAGAAAAGAAGCTGTTTTGGTCAATGTGCATTAATTAGCTCTTATGATTATGAGGACAGTTACTGTATGTTATGAAATGGATTGTGTGAATGATTTCTTGTCCATTTATTCTGTGCTTCTTAAAATAAAATGGCATATAAAAAAGTAAATATGTGTTTAAAGTACTTCACAAATAAAGCTTTCAAAGATGGATATCACTTTCATTTGTGCCTCTTTTAAACTTGCAGGAAGGAAAGAAATAATATTCTCTGTTTAGATTTAAGCATTTAAACAGGTTTATGGTTACTGAAAGATTATTAGGGATTAAACAAATAATTTTAAACTATTAACACTTTAAAATAAGGCATTAACAAAGGGATTATTTTTATAATAATTATACTAATGACTATAAGCTCATTGCTTGTTGGTTTCTTCAGATCTCCTGGTCCTACACTAAACACATGGCAGCGCTGGAACACGAGAAAACACCATCCTCTTCCTCATCCACGACAGATCAACACACACGCACACGTATGTCACTCTGAAAACTTCATCTTATAAATGTGTTTGTTCCTGTAGGTGTGACCATCTTTTTGCCATTACTAGTTCATTTAAAAATTCATGTTACCGCAGGAACATTTGGACTATAAATCATACTCCATGTGGAAAATGATCTCATGAAAACTGCTTGTACAAGAATCATGATCTAGAGCTGCAGTAAATCATCTGATGTGTCAAAAACACTGTTTCCTCTGCAGACAGACGCTCCAGACACACATCTGATCAGATGAAGAACCAGAACGAACACCGAGCTGAAGACAGAGCCTCAACCGAACAAGTGACACGTGTGATGTACAGTTAGATTTTATTAACAAAAAACAGATTCATTATATAGTGACACTTATTTTTCATTAGACAAGAATACAGGAGCAAATGAAATAAAAACAGTAAATCATCTTTCTTGCATTGCTTATAAAAATACAAAACGAAAGGCCTTTTGGTTTAAAGCATCACCTTATTCATACAGAAGCAGCCAATCAGAGACGAGCTCTGGCCGATGTAGTGATGTTCATAAAGTGTTTTACTCTTTAAATAACACAAACATGAAGATGAAGTCTGGACTTCAGTGGAAGCCGATGCGCAGCGCTTTGTTTTTCACCATGTTGAACTTGCACACGAACACGTGTGTAAAGGCCGGGTCGGCGTGATACTGGTATGTTTTAGAGACGGTGGGCTGCGGCTCGGCAGGAGTGATGGGAGGCTGCTGATGGAGGGACGACAGAGACGGAGACAAATACTGAGACGCTCCGGTGACAAAATCCATCAGTCGACTGTACTGCAGCTCAGAGAGACGCTCACGAGGCCCATCCACCTGAGACAGAGAGGACAGAGACAGACACACACGAGACAGAGACAGATCAGAGAGACACATGAGACAGAGACAGACACACACGAGACAGAGACAGATCAGAGAGAGACATGAGACAGAGACAGACACACACGAGACAGAGACAGATCAGAGAGAGACATGAGACAGAGACAGACACACACGAGACAGAGACAGATCAGAGAGAGACATGAGACAGAGACAGACACACACGAGACAGAGACAGATCAGAGAGAGACAGAGGACAGAGACAGACACACACGAGACAGAGACAGATCAGAGAGAGACAGAGGACAGAGACAGACACACATGAGACAGAGACAGATCAGAGAGACACATGAGACAGAGACAGATCAGAGAGACACACGAGACAGAGACAGATCAGAGAGAGACAGAGGACAGAGACAGACACACACGAGACAGAGACAGATCAGAGAGACACATGAGACAGAGACAGACACACACGAGACAGAGACAGATCAGAGAGAGACAGAGGACAGAGACAGACACACACGAGACAGAGACAGATCAGAGAGAGACAGAGGACAGAGACAGACACACATGAGACAGAGACAGATCAGAGAGACACATGAGACAGAGACAGATGAAGCAGAAAGAGAGAGAGACAGACAAAAAAAGAGTGACACACAAATTAGACAAAGAGACAGAAAGTTTGAGAGAGTGAGACAGAGAGAGAAAGAAAGAAAGAGGGAGAGAGAAAGAAAGAAAGAGGGAAACAGTGAGAAAGATGAGCATCAAACCACATCCATCAGGTGCAGGAACATAAACAGGAATTAATCTTTTACTTCATTGGAATGGTATGAAACTGGGTAGAGGTTTTAACATCTGCTATGTGAACACACAAACAAAGTAAATCATGGCCATCATTCAAAAAAAGTTAGATGGTCCTGAAAAAAGACAACACTTATGTTGTCCGCAGTCAAAAACGGCCGCATTGTATTTACATGAGAAGCATATTTGATCTAGTGCTGCAGCCAAACTACATCTGAGTGTTTGTGATATCAATCTCAAATTTGGAACAGATTTATGGCTTTGAATATCAGTCTGTTTTACAGTAAAACATGTTTTGAGTAATATATAATATTCCATATAAAGTTTTATAATAATATTTTTGTGCATTTTCATAATAGTAATAAATGTAAACTTCTAAACAACAGAAGAAGGTTAAAAAAATATATACTAAAAATTACACAAGAAAATCCAGGAATATCCATGCTGCTGCAGTGTGTGTGTGTGTGTGTGTGAGAGAGTGTGTGTGTGTGCGCATGTGTGAGACAGAGAGAGTGTGTGTGAGTGTGCGTGTGTGTATGTGTGTGTACCTCAGTGTCACTGGCGATCCGGTGCTGCTGCAGTGTGAGTGTGATGCGTCCAGGTGTGTGTGTGTCGTGTTCACACTGGATCTCAGTGATGGGAAAGGCTTGCTGCTGTGCGTCTTCACACACACTGACGACGAACAGAACCTCTCCGCTCAGCAGCAGACAGCCGGCGTGTTCCTGCCCCGATCCGCTCACCATACGCACGTCTAGAGCCATGTGCAGCTCGGGACGGCCCAGAGACTGCAGCATCTTCCTGCACACACACACACACACACACACACACACGGACAGCAGCGTCACGTCTTGAGATCTACACACACACCTGACCGGGATGTGGAGACTGAAAGTCACTCACATGCCTGATCAGGGTTTTGAAAATTAAATAAAAATTTTAAATTACATAATTTGTAAAACATTAAACTCTAAATAAAACATATTAAAAATGTTACAAAAAACTACAAAATTATTGTAATCATTCAAAATAAATGCATACAAAAAATGTATAACATTGTAAAAATTAAAATGTAAATAATTGCAAAATAACAAACCAGAATCAAACTATAATAGGTGAAGGTAAATGTAAAAGCTGTTGTTTTACCAGACGTATTTGACGTGGCTGTTAGAGGCGTCAGCTGATCTGGAGTCAGTCGGCAGGTGCAGCTGTTTGGGAAGCTGCCAGAGACCTGCGCCGTGCAGCAGACCTGCGACACACACACACACAAACACACACACAGGTCACTGCACACGCACATGAACACACTTCTGCGCTGGTCTACATGAGTGTTCTTGTACCGTATCCTGTCTGTGACACCAGCTCAGCTGCTCCTCCGATTGGCTTGGTGAAAACTCCCACAATGCCTTTCCCCACTCCAGAGATCACGCCGCGGGCCGCGCTGCTCGCAGAGTTCGGTAACTCCAGCGTCCGTGTGAACGTCTGCATGGGCTGATCCACGATTCCTGCGATCGCTCCTACACACACACACACACACGAGTGAGTGACGGCAGGCTCAGAAGGAAGAGAAGTGTGTGTGTGTGTGTGTGCTTTACCCAGCAGGCTGATGCCGAGTCTCGACAGGCCTTGTCTCAGTCCGTCTCCCAGAGTCTCAGGTAACTGTCTCCTCCACTCCTCTTGTCTCATGTAGTGCTCGTCGTCCAGTGACAGACGGTCCATGTTCCGCGCCAGACTCGTGGCCAGATTCGTGATGGACGTCAGCGTTCCTGCAGACCCACACACACACACACACACACACACACACACACACACACACACACACACACACACACACACACACAGTGATGTGATGCTCAAAGCAGGAGAATGAAACCATGGAATGACATAACACTGGGATCACACATCGAGTGTGTGTGTGTGTGTGTGTGTGTGTGTGTGTGTGTGTTTCACCTTTAGAGATGTGTTTGATGAAGGAGTTTGTTCCTCTAGAGACGCCGCTGATAAACGCTCCCGGCCCACGAGTCAAACCCTCGTATGGCAAGCGGAAGAAATCCGACACACCGTTCCCGATACTCCGCACCAGACTGGCCGGACTGCCCAGAATCTCCAGAGAGCCCACGACCCAACCTGAACACCACCAGAGACACGGCACACATCAACTAACACTGCTGGGAAAGGAGTTATACAATAAACTGATCACAAACCTTGAAATAATCAAGTTTCTCTTCAGCAAATAAAAGAGGAAACTGCACGGATGACAACCTCCACTATACATCACCATATACTATCAGAGTGTGTGTGTGTGTGTGTGTGTGTGTGTGTGAGAGTCTGTGTGTGTGAGTGTGTGTGTGTGAGAGAGACACACCTGCTCTGAAGAGTGCTCCGGCGGCGTAGTGCATGGCGAGTGTGTGCACCAGTTGTCTGGGTGTGGTGCAGATGGGGCTGCGCTCGAACAGAGAGAAGGACAGTGGCGTGTGGTCAGAGGCGATGTAGAGCTTGAGCGAGGCGTGGATGCTCACCAGCAGATGAACCGGCTCGATGGACAGCTTCTGCAGCAGCACCGGCGTCACCAGAGCACTGCTCGACTCCAGCACCTCCCGCGGAACCAGCTCCGCCCCTCCACCACAGCCACGCCCACTCAGGGATTCTGGGATGTAGGTGTGGAAGAGCGTCTTCATGTAGTAGATGAAGGTGTCTTCCAGATAGACGCGCGCCGGTCTGACCCGGAGGGCGAGGCGGTCCAGACGTCCGTCGGCGGAGACGGTGACGCTCAGGGACAGGAAGCAGGCGTCGCAGAACTGCTGAAGGTGCTGCGGGGTCGGAGCGAGGTCGGGCTCGCCCTGAGGCTCCTGGCTCAAGATGACGGGGAAGTGGAAGCTGGCGCGCTCGTACAGCTGGTTGTCCACCTGCAGGCTGCCGCAGTGGATCTGGACGGTGTGGACGGGCGGTGCGTCGGTGCCGTCGGCCGAGGGTTCGCTGGGAGGCAGCTGGAGCAGCAGTTTGGAGACGGTGAGACGCAGCAGCTCCACAGAACTGGACGGGCTGGTGATGTCATCACAGAGCGCCACACTCGCCTCGTTCAACAGAATCCAGAAGGACAGAATCTGATCGGATGACCTGCAGGAAACACACAGGTGAGAGAGAGAGTCAGACGCCGCCCTCTGGTGGAGGAACTCAACACATGCGTGAACAGAAGCGTGTTTGACCTGTGGCTCGTGACGACCTCTCCCTCGCTGCTCTCTGATGCGAGCGTCAGCGTGACGGTGCCACTCTGGTGAAGAACGTCGATGTACAAACAGCCGAAACCAGGAAGAAAAACAACCTAGAAAACACACAGGAGCGATCTCTGACACACGTCTACTGAGTGTTCAGATGATCTGATGCAGCTGAACTGAGAGCACACACACACACACACACACACTCTCTCAACGCTACTGTGACACACATTAATAAACACTGAGCTCTGTTTTCAGCATCTCACTCCATCTGCATCTTCTTCAGGTTTGAGTCGCTTTAACAAGCATTTGTGATCGCAACATGAGCAACCATCCTCACGCTCTTATTAATAACGAGAAACACTAAACCAGCTGCTGTCAACACGAGAAACTTTTACCTCCCTGCGGTTTACCATGAAAACTAAAGCTTAACAGTTTAATGTTTGAAAGTAAAACTAACCTTACTAATGCAATTTTATTGTAAGTTGTATTGTAAAATACATTTATAAATGTTTATTATTATTATATAATTGTTCTTAGAATAATAAAAAGTTATTATTATTATTACTATATATACAAACAAGCACAGCAAACATGTTTCTTTCATTTTTTAAACTAGATTTGATTCCAGCCGAATGCCTGCAGCTCTAGAGCGAGGGGTCAGCTGTGCACCTGTGTTCCAGCACTGCTGATATCAATGGCATCAGTCCAGCCGGGTGAGGGGGGCGTGTCTGTGTGGCTGGTGGGCGTGGCCGAGTCACCGGGGGGCGTGTCCGTGATGATGCGCAGCTGCAGGGTGGGCAGTGTCTCTTTCTGTCGGCACTCAGGGAAACTGGAGGCTTGATGAAACAACTCATGATGGACAGACGAGAGAGCAGGAACCACCCGGCTGAACACCTCCGACCTCACAGACTCTGAAACACACACTGAACATTAACACGAGCCAAGACCTACAGTCCTCACGACGGTGTGTGTGTGTGTTACCCCTGCTGTTCTCCTTCAGTAAGAGGCTCTTGGGGCTGCGGTTGTGAATCAGCATGCGTGGACACTGATCTTCACTCACGGTCAGATACGTGACGCCCAGATGCTCCTGACAGGTCAG
>NC_068386.1:531883-552693 GCF_023724105.1 Carassius gibelio | reverse complement strand
GCACCTAATTCTAAAATCTTTTCATTTGTGTGTTCTTGTGTACGTACAGACCCTCCGAATGCACTGATATCTGGCTATGAGGACAACTGGTATGCCGAAATGCAAGAAGCCACGCTGCAGTGCAGCGGTCAAGGAAATCCAGAACCTCAGAGATTCAGCTGGATGAGGTAAAACTCAGTTCACCTGCATCTCTCGATTTGTTTGTTTGTTCATCTCCCTGTAAGCCTGTCTTGTCGGTTAAATTCTGTTTCGCTTGGCTTCTCTATCAGCATGCCAGAGTAATCTCTAGGTGTGGCCGAGAAGGTTGTGGCCTAAATCATGAGTGAATTTTTAATCTACTTTATCAGATAGATAGGAATACTGACACTGAGAGGTCATTGAAATACACAACAGTTGTTTTTGCATTCGTGAACAATAATTAATCACAGCCACACACCTATTTTTCTGCATTTTTCAGTACAAGTGACTAAGGGGTGTAGACATGGACATTTAGATGATCACGCAATTCCTGAGACAAACATTCTCTGGTTTCCTCCTCCTCTCTGTATCGAGTGGGGAAACCTGTTTTCTGGCTGCTCGGTGTGAATGCAAAGCAAATGAAGTAACTGTGGCCTGGCGTCGTGTTGCAACTTGCGCAGCAAACCGACTGAGTGCATTTTCACACGGAGGGAGAAAGCGGGGGATGAGAAATGGCTGGTGAGGGGGAGATGAGTAGGTTTAGGATGATGGTGTCAGGAGAATTTGCCTGCGTGCTTGTGTGTGTCATCGGATGAGTCCTACCACTGTCCTCATGCAAATTGGACTGTGCTGTATGAAAAACATGTAACTTATAGTTCCTGGTAAAAGCTCTGGACAAAGTTCTTATTGTCTATGGAAAGACTGAATGGGCCTATTTGTGGTTTTAGCTAAATAAATAGGCTTGTCAGCTTTTAATACGGGGGAGAAATGCACTTGGCAGAACTTAAAACTACAAATCTGGCAGGTGCCAACATAGGGAGTTTGCTTGACAGCCATCATTCTTAAGTATGATGCAAGGTAAACAAAACAAAGCACTTACCTAGACTACATTTAATTCAGTTGTTTTTTGTTATGCTGTTGCTTGATGTAAAAAAAAACTGGATCTTGATGCAAAACCTACATTTACATTTATGCATTTAGCAGACGCTTTTATCCAAAGCGACTTACATTGCATCCAGGCTATACAATTTGTTTTCTTTTTACCAATATGTGGGATCCTTGGGAACTGAACCCACAACCTTTTGCACTGCTCTACCACTGAGCCACAGGAACTACTAGTTTAAAACAACGTATGAAAATAGTTTTTATTTATTTATTTTTTTACAATACTATTCTGACTGTATTATGGACAAAAAAAATGTTTTGTCATAAAATCACTGATGACCTGTAAGAAATACAGACTAGGAATATTTTAGGTTGAATTCATGAAATAAGTAATTAGTATATATCCAGTTGTTTTTACAGTACAGTTAGAAAGTTTGGGGTCAGTAACACTTGAAAAATGAATATTTTTATTCAGTAATGACACAATTTATTTATCTTAAAAAATAACAGTAAAGACTTTCATGATGTTCTGAAATATTTCTGTTTCGAATAAAGGCTGTTCTTTTGGAATTTCTATTCGAAGTACCCTGAAAAAATGCATCATAGTTTCCACAGAAATATTAAGCAGCACAACTGTTTTCACCATTGATAATAATAAGAAATTTTAATTTAATTTAATTTAATTTAATTTAATTTAAATGTGGACCAGCATATTAGAATGACAGAAGGATCATATGTAGACTACAAAATCGGTCATAAGGGTCGATTTTTTTAATTTATTTATTTATACATAATCTGAAAGCTGAATAAATAAGCTTTCCATTGATGTATGGTTTGTTAGGATAGAACAATATTTGGCTGGAAATCTGGAATCTGTGTGTGCAAAAAAAAAAAAACGTAATATTGGAAACATCGCCTTTAAAGTTCTTGGCAATGTGTATTCCTAATCAACAATTAAGTGTTGATATATTTACGGTAGTAAATTTACAAAATATCTTCATGGAACATGATGTTTACTAATATCCTAATGATTTTTGGCATAAAAGAAAAATGTATAATTTTGACCCATACAATGTTTTGTTGGCTATTTCTACAAATATACCCGTGCTACTTTTGACTGCTTTTGTTCTCCATGTTAAAATTCTGAAGTATCATGTCCTGGTATCATGCACATGTCAGTATTCTGTAAGCATAAATCATTGGTTATGTGAAGAATCCTAGACTATAGATTCTGTTGTTTACAGTTATGTGCTTTGATTGAGGGACTAAATCATATTTCGTTGATCACACAGGAAAGATGAAGCTCTACCCGAAGGTGTGACTATGGAAGGAGGCACTCTGCGCTTTTCCAGACCCCTGAGCTTGACCGATCAAGGAGTTTATGTCTGTACCGCCACCAATGAGGTGGGATCTGGAAAAGCTGAGATTCTAATAAATATATCAGGTGTGTATCCCATTGAAAACTCTTTCGCCCATGTTAAGATGCAATGCACAGTGCTGCCATCTAGTGAAAATAATATGCAACTGCATATCTCATAATCTATCAAATTGAAAGAATAATGAATATTCTGTCACCATTTACTCACCCTCATGTCGTGTCAAACCTGCATGATATAGTTTTTTCTATCTGTGGAATGAAAAAGGAGATGTTAGGCAAGAATGTACAGCCTTTTCCATAAACTGCATTCTCTAAAAGAACAGAAGCACCATAAACAAGTCTGACTCTTTCACACAAACGATGACAGGACTGTTGGAATTGAATGTACAACATCTTGATAAGTTTTTTTTGCATGTTTTTTTCAGAGTCGCCTCCGAAAAACGCATCTGTGAACTATGTGATGATGATTATTATCGCTGGTGTCGCTGCAGTGATTGTTCTCACTCTTATCATAGTGATCATTTCAGTGAAGCGCTACTATAAGCGCAAAAATCAACAACTGGCTATAGAGCTGGTTGCAAAAAAGTAAGAAAATGTGTCTTTCTTTCTAAACATAGAATAATGAACATGACTGGTCTGATTATGAGAATTGGTGTAGTGCACACCTGTACTTCAGTCTGTGTCTGTCTCACTCTCTTTGTAAGGGAGGAAATCAGCACTCTGTCAAGACAAGCCTCAATTAGGAGAGTCAACTCAGGAAGCAACAGATACTCAGTAAGAATACATGTATACACATCAACAAATGATTATTAATAATGCAAGGTTTGGGGTCAGTAGGATTTTTAAAATGTGTTTTAAAAACATCTGTCTCGACACCAAGGCTGTATTTATTTAATCAAAAATGCAGTAAAAACAGTAATATCTCTAAATATTTTTTTAAAATGTCATTTATTTCTGTGATGTTTAAGCTGAATTTTTTTGCATCATTACAGTCTTCATTGTCACATGATCCTTCAGAAATCATTCTAATATGCTGATTTTGCTGCTCAAGAAACATTTCTCATCATAATCAATGTTGGAAATAGATTCACTGCTTAATATTTTTGTGTAAACTTTTTTTTCAGGATTCAATAATGAATACAAAATAACATTATAAATATAAATTATAACATCATAAATAGTAACATTATAAATGTCTTAACATTCTGACTAAAAGTATTACTTTCTGACCCCAAATGTTATGGTAGTGAATGATATGCATGAGTATATACTGAATATATAAAGTTTTATCATTTCAAACTTTATAATCTTCCTTTTATGAAATGTTTTCTTTGACAATTTGAGTGTTTTATTTGTTTACCACTTGTACTATCCTGATAACTGATGTAATGACATTCATATATGTTTTTATTTTAATTATTTTACATATGGCTTATGTATCTAATTTCCTTTTTGGGCAATAGCATTTATGTATACAATCACTGTATATATATTGCAGTAGATTATATCTTCCTCCCACTCATCTCACTCTCTCTGTCTTCTTTTAAAAGGATGATAATAATCCTTTGAGAGCTGAAGGGACGATACGCACAAGTCTCTCTTCACTGGTTTGTTACTCTTTTCATGCATCATTTCAAAAATCACTATATACACCAGTCACATTCTGTAATTGTTCGATATGATACATATATATATACACATACACACACACACACACATAAAAATTCAATTCGTATATTTTCAAAGGATCGTCCTCGCTCCAGGGACAGTCGGTCCACGCTGGGAGGGGTGGACTCACTCGGTCGTCCTGCAATTTATAACACGTCCAGAAGAGGTCGAGACAAAATCATGGACAGAACTGAAAAAGAAACTCGGCTGATGATGGAGTCTTATGAGCAGGACAGTAACTTGTCACAGGTATGAGATCACATACAGAATTGTTGTAAAAGAACACAAAATGGTTTTCTTTTCTTTTTAAACAAATGGTCAGTGAATGAAGGTCTAGTCACATGTTTACACTTGTGTGATACAGGAAACCCAACTTCTTCCTCCTCTCCACCCCTCTTCTTATTCAATGGAGCAGGCTGTTGAAATTGTGCGGTCTCGGAACGGCAGCGCCATTCTCCCAGCGGAGGGGAGGCCGCAGTCAGGAGGAAGTACCAGAGGGGGCAGCAGAGGGCATAATTCGCCCTTAGTATCCATGTACCCGACTCTTACAGATGAGGAAGAGGAAGATTCTGTTAGTCCTACGGATTCAGGAGTCCACAGAGGTTTAATGGAGCCTGATGGATTTGAGAACGGTGGCAGCGATATATCTGAGGCGCTATCCAGTCATTTTGAGCGCACTAATGGCACACTGTGGCCCAAGTCGAAACCCAATAACATCCTGCTCCCAGCCAAGACAAAACTTTTCCTGCCGCATAGCCCAACTATCCACAAAGCTCAGATCGTTTAGAGCATTTATATGGAAACGTCCATATAAACATGGTTTATTTTACAACATAAGGGTGCGTTCCTCTGTAATTTCACTCGACAAAATACTTTGTTTGGACAACCAACCCAAAAATTGATTTTTTTTTTTTTTATGAATTTTTATATGATTACATTCTCAAGGTGGCAAAACCATGGACCAAATGACTATCAGGACATAGTCTGAACTCAAAGCTGAAAAATAGTACCAGAGGTACTAAAACAGTGCCTCAAATAATTGTGTAATCCGGAACTGGGACGCTTGAGTATTATGGGTCACAGCATGTGTTTCAGATGCAGATTAACTGGAATCGGCCAGAGCTGAGCTCCTTTGTGTGACCAACAATGGAATTAAGATCTTTTTTTTTTTTTTTTATTATTGTCATCGCAACCTACGGCTTCACTTGAATTGCTGTTGAGGGAGACAATACTACATGAACTGGTTTTCTGGTCAGTTAATCCTTCACTGTGACCTTTTGACCTTGATGTCTGTAATCCAGAGATGTACAAATGTTTTGATATATATATAGTTTGAATATATGTGTGTGTTATGTATTTTGACAGGAAACTACCCACTGCATGAATAGTATTATGAAGTATTGCATTACCTTGTTTTAAAATGGCTCCTGCATGTCATTGTAGGTGTGACACTGTCATTGTTTACAACATTTATACTTCATACTTCATTATGTACTAGTGCTTTAAATGCATTTTGTTTTAATAAGTGGGCAGTTTTACCGCAAGCTCCTGAGATATTCTTTTGAACTTTCTGTCTAACAAAATATAAAGCCTTGGTTTCCTGATGGTAACTTTGGAGTATTCAGTTCACTGCAGTGCATGGGGGTTATTAAATCAACCCTAATTATACTGCTAATGTTAGATGAATTTTAAAAAACACAATGTTGAATCAGGACATTATTGTTCGGTGCTTTACAGCCTAAATTTAAAGGTGTGTTACCTGATGAAAAAAAAGTACCATATCAGGAATAATTAACACTAAAATGCTACAGTAAAGCTGGGAATACTGTGAAAGTAGCAACCACTGTCAAAAATAAATAAGAATGAATTAATGGAAAATTTTAATAATTTATTATGTTTAACAATATTAACCACAAGTTCAATATCAAGTATTTTGGTGTAAGCTATTACCTTGGTACATTCTTGTAACCTGTCCCTCACCGTGCTTGGCTTCTGCTGCAGGAAATGCATTTAAGAATCATTTTAGGAACGTCTGGTTTGACTTTTATTTTGAATTTCAACACAATGGATCTTAAAGTTCTTTTTGCTCCACTGTCATTCTGCATAGAACTGCATTGCAATTAAAGAACTCAGATTTACTAAAACAGTCTCTAAACGTGGAAGATACTGAAAGAAATATCTGATACCTTGGAAATTATTTATTTTGTATTCAAATACCTTTTAGTCAGGAGGTTCCCTCACAAAAAAGAGAAAAAAAAATTATTAAACGTAAATAGTGTTTTAAATTAGTATATTTTGCAAGTGGACTCCAGTCTAGTACTCCAGTCTAGTACATAGTTCATTGTTTTAAAAATACAATTTTAAATAGTCACAAAGCGCTCAGAACGGGACTTTTATTTCGTCAACAAGGCGTATCCACGTCCATTTTGATGACGTCTCACGGTGGCGAGCTTCACACATTGCTGCTTTTAATTCTAGGCACATTCGCGGAGGAATTTACCATCCATCATCTTTCCTTCTTCAGCGGCGTCGACGCTCTTCCCGATTTATTTTAACTTCACTAGCTGTACGGTTTTGTACAAAATCTATTCTGTCTTTTGAAAATATACAATTGCGCTGAAATTTGTTTTCCCTGATGATATGGATTAATTTGTTGATGCCTACAGAAATTGCCTGGACACAATTGTTCCACCTGACCATGCAGAAAACCCCGGGGATAACAACACACTGCAAGGATTAGTGTAGTTCATAAAGATCGCTGCTTTTTGTATACACATCATATTTTTTTATACCGGAATCGCTTTATTAAATTATAGCCGGTTTTTCTAAGAAAAGGAACAAGGAAGAAAGGAAAGAAGGAAACCCTCAAGCAGAGGTATGTATGTAATGAATGAATGAATGTAAACCAGATCATGTGTCATTCATGTCTTCAGCGCATCTTTGCGTTACATTTGGAATGTGTTTCCGCATTTATGCACTGCCGCCCTTGATTTAATTTAATGTTTCTTAATTTAATTTTGTGAATTGTTTAAAAGCGTAATATTATTACATTATATTATATAGCGTTGTAAAATAATTGTACAAAATTATATTGACTTTTACATTTTTATTTTGTGTGCATGTAAATATATATAGCCTAATATCAAGTGTAAAAAATTATGTCTGTACAAATACACACACACACACACATATATATATATATATATATATATATATATGTGTGTGTGTGTGTGTGTGTGTGTGTGTATCATACAATGTTATAAAGTTGACATCAAATTGGATTCCTGCATAATATTCCATAATATTCCCCCAAATAACAATAATGATATTGTATAACAATTGCTTATTAAACGCAATAGAGTTTATTGAGAATTTTTTGTTAAAATTACAGCTTGAATATTCTATTCAGAAATTAAAATCATTTTAGAAATGTGACTTCATTCTAGTATAAATTGCCTTTTATGATTTACTGACCCATATAGAACACAATAAAGAAAAATGCAGAATTTGCAGTGGATGGAAATATCCCAGGAAAGCTTGCTCCTGGAAAGCACCTTTAGACCACAGTCCACATCTCAAAGCTTTAGGATTAACAAAGTTGTAAGCTATTTATAGTGGGATGTTTACGGTTCATTTTACTCTTAACATGGCTTTATTGATTCTAGTTTTATCACATTAAAAACAGAAGGTTTTTAGGGATGGTTGATTTGTCCAAATATATAGTCAATAGATCTCATTAGAGTGTAAATGTGTAGAGGAAGGTAACCGAAACATCAGACCTTAAATGCTGCTGGTTGGTGGTTTCTGACTGGAGCTGTGTCATGTTCATCCCTGCACAGTCACAGACACGTGAGAGCTACGGCCTTCTCCAGTTTCACTGGACTCTCACTTTTACCTCCAAGCCTTTCTGACCTAATAGCCTAATGGTCAATAGAACTGAAAAATAGATAATAGCACATTTTATATGATGGACCATATTATTGGCAGCAATTTTGAGATTATGGCCAGGGTTTATAAAATTAATTGGAATAATAATAATACTTTTTTATTATTAAAATTTTTATTTTTCATGTTTTTGAAATAAGTCTCTTATGCTCACAAAAAAATTTATTTGAAATATAAATATTTGTGACATTATAAATGTTTATACATATATATATATATTTTCTAAACTTTTTTTCTATACAGTATCTTTTGCACTTTTTGTTGTGACTAATATTTTATTATTTGAATCTTGTTAAAAAGCCAATAATAGCCTTTAAAGCTTGTGTGACAACATGCCCCACTGCTGGGTCATGAAATGAACATGATGCAGTGAACTGTATCTTTATTGTTGGACAATAATTATGGTATTCTTAAATAGCTGCACAGAACATTTCAAAATAAATGTGAGTATAACAAAAACACATGATTGAAGTTTGAACTTAGTGATGTCATTGCACTATTTGCATACTGAACTCTGATTGGTCTTTTTTCTTGCATGTATTTGCACACAGAATTGTAGTTGGGTTTTTGCTCTCCTATTGTTCCTATACAAATAATCATGTCAGTTTAATCTTAAAGTCTGTGTTATTTTATGATTTGCTGACAATTTACTTGCTTTATGTTATACTCATGTAAAAATATGCGGTGACTGATTTATTTAATAGTGACTAACGGTATATGCCACTACTCTTCCCACAGTCATGTCCTTCAGGAGGGGTGTTGTCAGGCAGAGTAAGTTCAGGCATGTGTTTGCCCAGGCTTGGAAGGCTGAGCACTGCCTCGATGATGTCAGAGTATCACGCGTGACATGGGACGGTCCACTGTGCGCCACCAATCCCAAGTTCATTGCTGTTGTCATTGAGGCCGGAGGAGGCGGAGCCTTTCTTGTGTTACCACTCGCCAAGGTTGGCATGCGTTCTCTCGCATTAACAACAACCCTGAGGATTTACAGTTGGTATTTTACATAGGTTTGCATAATCAAATGGTTCTGCTCACATAGTTCCTGTGTCTCCTAATACTAGAGCGGTCGAGTGGACCAGAACACCCCGACCGTGTGCGGTCACGCGGCTCCGGTGCTGGATGTGCAGTGGTGCCCACATGATGACAATGTTATTGCCAGTGCCTCAGAGGACTGCACTGTCAAGGTTTGCTCCTTTCCCTTTAACAAAACCTACCCATCAGTGACTGTCTTATAATTACTGATTGTGTGAATATAGCATCACTGGGCCTTTACATGGTAAATATTATTAGTTCAGTTGAATTTGGCTGTTTTAGCAGTTGGGTAGGTACTGGATTGCAATAATTATCTAAATATTTTCAACCTTTTCAGATGAACTTTAGTTTTTTTTGACTAAACATCCAAACACCAAATATACTCTATGCACAAATACTATATATATTACATTTACATTTATTCATTTAGCAGACGCTTTTATCCAAAGCGACTTACAAATGAGGACAGTGGAAGCAATAAAAAAAAAAAAAAAAATAGCAATGATGTATAAGTGCTATAACAAGTCTCAGTTAGGTTAACACAGTACACGTAGCATGGGCTTTAAAATAATATAATAAATAAAAAGAAAACAGATAGAACAAGAACAGAGCAAGCTAGTGATAGAGGTCACACACACAGATATATATATATATATATATATATAAACTGTATATATGTATATGTGTGTGTGTGTGTGTGTGTGTGTGTGTGTGTGTGTGTGTGCGTGTAAAGACCTTGTGTGTGTGTGTGTGTGTATATATATATATACACACACACACACAGATATATATATATGTATGTGTGTGTGTGTGTTTATATATATTATTATTTCTTTATTTATTAAAATTTTTAAAACAGATAGTTCCGGTTCTTGATTCTGATTGGTTGAGCCACGTTCGAAGCTGTTGTTAATTACACTACAAACATACACCTTTGTTTACTTCTGTGTGTTGCTCGGCAACCACTCTTTTAGAACCACAACTGTTTCTGAAGAACTACGTAAGCTGTGTCTCATTTGAAGGCTGCATACATCATCGGGGAAGTCTAATTTAAGAAAAGTAACCGTTAAGTTGCAAAGTAAAAAATAAATTATAGTATTTTAAAGCTCATAAGGAATAACAGTCAATTTTATTAGGGTTTTTCTTAAATAAGACATCCTCAATAACGTATGCAGCCTTCAAATGCGACCTCCGGAGGACACAGCCTGCGAAATGAGACGCAGCCATTGTTTGGTGGAAGAATGTTGTTTTCATTTATATTATTTAACTTTATGTGATATGTTTTATTTTGTGAAACTTTACTAGGTATATGGAATAACCGTTTTATAAAAGCAATACGCCCCGTGAAGCCGTGGTTTACAGGGAATTTTACAGCAGTAAAGGTTTTTTTTAACAACGCCCCTTAGCTGTTATAAATTCACTGTAAACCATAGCTTCTTAGGGCTTATTGCTTTGATATAAACTACTGCCCAAAGTCTTAAATATTTCGAAAGTCTCTTATTCTCATCAAGGCTGAATTTATTTGATAAAAACAGTGAAAATGTTAATATTGTGGAAGATTTGAAATAACTGGGTTCTGTTTTAACATATTTTAAATAATTATTTTAATTGTAGACTGTAAATAATTTCTGTCATTTCAGCAGCCATTGCTCTAGTCTTCATGATCTTCAATTATTGTTTGTGCTAAATTATTACTGGTGGTTCTTATTATTACCAATGTTCGAAATGTACAACCTGTGATACATTTTTCAGGCTACTTTGTTTAATAAAAAAGTTAAAAAGGACAGCTTTGACTTAAAATAGACGTCGTTTGTAAATATATTTTCTGTCACTTTTGATTAATGCATCCTTGGTGAATTAAAATATATAACCCAATTTTTTTTTAACGGTAGTGAGTCAAAATGAAGCAGCCCAACTGTTTTTAACATTGATAATAAAAAGAAATGTGTCTTAAGCCCCAAATCGGCATGATTTCTGAAGGATCCCGTGACACTGAAGAATAAGTTAAGACACTGTATTTTTGCATAACAGATTTGGCAGATTCCTGACGGAGGTCTGACATCTCCCATGTCTGAAGCAGTTGTGACTCTCGAGGGCCACAGTAAAAGAGTGGGCATCCTGGCCTGGCACCCTTCTGCTCTCAATATCCTGTTGACTGCAGGTAAGCTCTTCCTATGTGTATATACTGTATTTACTTTGCCAGCTTGGATTAAGTCTGTTCTGGCACACTCTATTTTTGGCATGTGCTCTAATTCTAGTGTCTTAAATCGTTTATCAAGCCCTAATTTTGGATATTGGACTTGTTTGAGGGTTCCGTGCATCTTCAAAGTTTTGAAAAAAAAATAGAGCTGTCAATCAAATGTAAAGAAGTAACAAAAATAAATCTCAGATCTGAAACTGGACCGCTTGATGCACAGATTGATTTAAAGGTTTGTGCACGACCAGCCAAAGAAAGGTGGTTTGGATTTGATTTGCATTGGCATGGAAATATCTGAGATGCAAATCTTAGTTCTTAAACTGGAAAGGTGTTTTTTTCTTTCTGACCTTTTGGCCAACTTTGGTCTTGTTTGTTCTTGTTCTAGGATGTGATAATGTCCTGTGTGTGTGGGATGTGGGCACCGGGGAGCTGGTGTACCAGCTGAGTGACGCCCATCCAGACCTGATATACAGCGTGAGCTGGAACCGCGAGGGCAGCGTCCTGTGCACCACCTGTAAAGACAAAGCCTTACGAGTCATTGATCCCCGGCGTGGAACAGTCATTAAGGTCAGCCTGTTCATTTCAGCCAGGGGGTCTGTGAAGAACAAATACAATACAGATTTTCAAAATAAATATAGAGGCATCTCATGCTTATCAAGGCTGTATTTATTTGATCTACTTAAAAAAATGCAATTAGGGCTGTAATTTTGTGAAATATTATTTCTATATAAAAGAACTGTTTTATATTGGAACATATTTTAAAATGTAATTTATTCAGTAACCAGTATTCAGTCACATGATCCTTCAGAAATCATTTCAGTATTTGTTTTTCCAGAAACATATGATTGCTATATAAATATATTTTTATCATTACCCATGGTATTTGTATACCCATTTGAAAAAAAAGTTGTGCTAATTAATATGTGACCCTGGACCACAAAACGTAAGTTTTAAGTCGCTTTGGTATTTTTTAAGCAGTAGCCAAAAAAACATTGTATGGGTCAAAATTATCTTTTTTTTAATGTCAAAAACCATAAGGATATTAAAGGGGTCATGTGATGCTTTTTTAAAGATCATTATTTTGTGTGTTTGGTGTAATAGAATTTGTTGACATGCTTTAATGTTCAAAAAAACACATTCTTTTTTCAAATACTGTACATTATTGTAGGTCCTCTATGCCCTGTCTCTCTCAAACGCATCATTTTCTACAAAGTCCCTCCTTCTGACAAGCGCAGTCTGCTCTGATTGGCCAACTGACCCAGTTTACTGTGATTGGCCGAACACTGCAAGCACTCGTCAGAAATGTAACGCCCCTTTTCATAATCGTGAGCTTCATCTTTCAAAGTAAATGTAAAGACAGTTAATAATGTCCTTAGTTTTACCATCAGTTCAAGTCCGAAAGGGGAACAGAGTCTCGTGAAAGACAGTGATGAAGCTCGTATGTGTTTGCAGAGACAGCGGCCTCCACTGTGTGACCCTGTCTCTCTCTCTCTCTCTCTCTCTCTCTCACACACACACACACTCACACTCACACTCACACTCACACACACACACACACACACACACACTCACACACACACACACACACACAATGTGCTAAACTCCGCATTTGAACAGTCAATAGCAAATATTTAACCTAATAACAAAACATACAGTTACTTACAGAAGCTGATTCAGAAGCAACAGATTGTCCTCTTCTAGATTCGAGAAACGGTCATCCATAAAATGTGTTGCTGTTCTGTTGTAACTTGTAACTTGTAAGATTTCTAAATGCATCTACTTTCAGAAGGCCAAATAAAGTGCTTTTACTTTTGCCTAGATACATACAACATCTCCCTGACATGGCTGCTTCAACACTAACCGCGGTTACTGAAACCAAGATGATACAGGTGTACAATGTAAACATAGACATTAAGTGCACCTGAGGACTAATGAGATTATTCTAAGAATGTTTATCTGCTGGAAAGAAGCTGCTCTTTAATCGGGATGTTTCTGCTGTAGTGATCTCAGAAGCAGCTGTTTTGTCCTGGCTGGGATATTTTGTCCACAATGAGCTTTTAGCGTCTGTGATGGTCCAGTGGAGGGGAAATCTATCAACATGGATCATTTGAAAGCATTCATAAGCATTGGAAGATTAGTATTACATAACCACTGGCCAGTCACATGCCACTGCAATTCTGTTTGAGATGTGGCGGACTTGTTAAATAGAATATTAATGAATTAATACTTTAAATCAATAAAAAACAAAAAAGAAAATTGTGGTTGCCTCTAAACATAAAAAGTTCCCAGTTAGTTTAGGTCTTGCGCTGTCCTCGTCTTCTGCATGAGATCACTTTGGAATCCTTAAATGGACTTCGGATCAGTGTTTTTGCACACATATGGGATTTATGTTTGACAATGTCACACTCAGGTGCGGGAGAAGGCTCATGAGGGCACCAGGCCGATGAGGGCCGTGTTTCTGGCTGATGGGAAAATCCTGACAACCGGCTTCAGTCGCATGAGCGAGAGACAGCTCGCCCTCTGGGACACGGTAAGAGCACTCTGTAGAGGAGAACCACTGGTCCTCTTTTGTTTTGTCAGCAAGAAAGATCATTTAGAGCCTGAGGGGAAGCATTGATCTGTGCATAGAAACTTGATTGAACTTCCCACTGTATGCTCTATGGGTAATTCCTACTAAAATAGCACATGACTATTCAAAAGTTTGGGATCGGTAAGACTTTCTTTAAAGCACATTTATTCAGCAAGGACAAATTAAACTTGATCAAAAGTAACTGTAAATGTATTTTTAATGTTACAAAAGATTTCTATTTCAAGTAAATGCTGTTTTTTATATTCATCAAAGAATCCTGAAAAAAAAGTATCGCAGTGACCACAAAAATGTATACAGTTAAATGCTTGCAGCATTGATAATGATAAGAAACATTTCTTGAGCAAATAAGCATATCAGAATGATTTCACGTGACACTGAAGACTGGAGGAACTGCTGCTGAAAATTCAGCTTTTCCATTACAGGAATAAATTACATTTTAAAATATATTAAAATACTTTCAATGATAATAACGATATTTTCCATGAAATAAATGCAGCCTTGGTGAGCACAATGGATTTATTTTTTTTAAACATTAAAAACTCTTACCAACCCCAAACGTTTGAACCATAGTATATTTATAAACAACACCATTTAAATATATTTATTTAGATTTTATTCTATTTTAATTATACTTCCTTCAATTCAAATGGAATTTGAACTCTGGTTTACTATCCATATTCAATTTAAATTCCACTAAGCAACCATCTGAGCAATCATGCCCTAGCATCCACTGTCAGAGCCACCCAGAATGCCTTAGCAACAGCTAATATTATAGTAATGCACAAACTCATACAGATCATCCGAGCAAAACCTTAGCAAGCATTTGCAATGGCCAAACTTCCACTTCTAGTGATTTCCAGCCACATGCCTTAGTAAAGTGCAACTCACATACGACCTTCGGACTTCAAATTACTATTCAAATAGCTTCAAGTGACCTTAAAATGTCAAGACTTTTTCAACTTTCATGCAAAGTTCTGTCAAGTCAGCATTCAGTGTGTCTTGACGAGTTTGCATTTTCTAGTTTTTATTTTGTTGAAGTGCAAACATTCAGTTTAGTAGCTTCAGGACATATGAATAATCAGACGCTCACAAATGATCTTAGCTGACATAAAAACATCTGTATAAAGAATCAGCCCATCAATCAGATATTTCTCTCTTTTTGCTGTTGCCTGTCTGATTCAATTATTGAGCATGAAATAGTGCTATATGTTTTGATAACCTAGTGTATATATGACTGTCTTTGTATTTCAGAGGGATCTTTCTGAGCCAATGGTTTCTCAGGAAATAGACACCAGTAACGGAGTTCTGCTTCCATTCTATGATCCAGACACCAACATGGTTTACTTGTGCGGCAAGGTAGGATTACCCAGTGTTACCTGATCACCTTCAACTGTTGCACGACAGGTTTCTCCAGCAGCTCTAACAGAGATATAAACATGCTGTTTCAATAAACAAATAAACATGATTGTTGCACAATCACTGCCTGCGGTAGCTTTCCTTATTTACATACAGCAAACATAAACACACTACCATTCAAAGGTTTGGATTTTAGTTAAAAATCTTCTAAAAAAAAAAAAAAAAAAAAGTCTCCTGTGTTCAACGATAAAAATACTATATTTCAATATTTTAAAATGGAATTTATTCCTGTGATGTTGAAGCTGAATTTTTAGCAACATTTATTTCAGTATTCAGTATCACATGATCCTTCAGAAATCATAATATTTTTTGCAGAAAACTGTGACGTTTTTCCAATATTCTTTGATGAATAGCAAAAGAACAGCATTTATTAAAAAAAAAAAACATTTTAACCATTCAAATGTCTTCACTGTGACTTTTGATCAATTTAATGCATCCTCAATTAATCAAATTATTAAATTAAATTTATGCATTTAGCAGATGCTTTTATCTAAAGCGACTTACAGTACAGTGCATTCAGGCTAACAATTTTTACCTATCATGTGTTCCCGGGGAATCAAACCCCCAACCTTGCGCTTGATAACGCAATAATCTACCAATTGAGCTACAAGAACACTTATTAACACTTATTAATTAACAATTATTAATTTATTTTACATTAATTAATTATCAATTATTAATATATAAGAGATGTGGAATATGTAAGAATAAAATAAATGGCACAGTGATGGTATCAGATGTAATACTATGGTACTCCTAGGCATGAGTACTAAAAGTATAACCAGTAGTTGATTGAATCTAGAGTTGTTAATGAACTGTAACACACGGTCTCTCTCTCTCTTTCACAGGGAGATTGTACTATTCGTTACTTTGAGGTGACAGATGAGTCCCCGTATGTTCATTTCCTGAGTCTGTACAGCAGTAAGGAGCCGCAGAGAGGTGCTGGTTTCCTAAGCAAACGAGGAGTAGATGTCAACAAGTGTGAAATAGCAAGGTATGAACTGAACTACTGTGTTACTTTAAGGTCTAATCGTAATCATATTTGTCATTGTTCGATTTTGGTACTTTTTATCCCATTTGGGTGTGAATCTGATTGCACTTCCTTTGCCTTGATGAATGCCCTGAAAACATGTGAGTGGCAACTCCATCTTGAGTCTTTTTCTTAGTTTGTTCTGTTTGATGGGTTATTTGGCCGGAGTGCTTGACTAAGAGATATAAAACTGAGCAAACAGGAAGTGAAAGAATAGTTCACAAGAAATGCAAATGGTTTCTTTCTTTCTTCCATGGAGGATGAATCACATTCGACATACATACAGTATATTACTATTTAAAAGTTGTTTTTAATATGATTTTTTTTTTTGTCTTTTCTTTAATCAAAGATACTGTACAGCATTAATTCTCGGACATATTACAATTTAAAATAACAGGTTTCTATTTTAATGTTCTAATAATTTTCAGCTTTTTTCAGCAACCAGTCTTCAGTGTCACATGATCCGTCAAAATCATTCCAATATTTGTTAATGTAGTTCTCAATAATAATTCATTATTCATAATATAATAATAATTTATTAATATTAAATTAAAAGAACATCATCTATTTTAAGTCAGAATTGAAATAGCAATATAAATGTGTTTTCTGTAACTTTATTATCAAATGTATCTATGGTTTTTGAATATAAATATAGATTTATTTCCAAAAAACAAAAGAAAAATCTTACAGACCCCATGCTTTTGAACAGTAGTGTATACTTCATACAGATATTATATTCCATAAAACATAGGCATATACTGAAAAGATGATTTCAAGCTTCAAAAATGAACCTTAAAAGAAGTTTATTCCACTCATGCAATATAACTCTAAATGTTGCTTTTTGTGCGTAACAAACTGAAATAAGGATTATTCGCTAAAAACAAAATTCTCTTTTATCTTTATTGTAGAGCAGAAAGTCATTATTTTTACACCTGCACTTATTCTTAAATATCATCTCTCAAGTGCTGGCATTTATCTCCATTATTCCTCATTTTATTCCATCAGGTTCTACAAACTGCATGAGCGGAAGGTCGAGCCCATATCTATGACTGTGCCGCGCAAGGTACGTTCAGTCTGCATGTCAGAGCGACCACTCGTACAATTCTGAATTTTGTGTGTTAAGCGAGTATGAAAGGAAAGTTACTAAGTAAGACCTTTAGAACAGTTGAATTTCTGTCTGAAATACTGAGACAGGAAGTTCACTGAAAATTACCATGTTCTAAAATACTCTCTTAAACTACTTTGGTGTCCCCATTTTGTAAGGCAGCTATCAGCCATATTGACTCCAAAAAATATGTTCAAATGGTGAGGATATGCTCATTTTTACTCAAGTTGTCATATTGAGGAATGACATCATCGGTTTCAAAACAAAACAATGAACAGACAGAACCAAATATGCTGGCTGATTTTTGAAAAATCTCCAAGTAATACCATTTTTGAGTGCAAACAATATGTAATATTTATTTATGTCACTCATCATGGACATTTAAGGATGCTGTCACATATTCATTGCCCCGAAAAGAAATTTGCCCAGGATGTAAAAATAAACAAAATTCATACTTCCCTTCATGCTCTATTAATTCACTAAAACAATTAAAGTCTGTCATCATTTACCCATAAGAGAAAACATCACACGGCTTTGGAAGTGACATGAGGATGAGAAAATCATGACAGGATTTCCATTTTTGGGTGATCGGAAAGACAAAACAGAAATAAAATGAGAAACTTGCATGATTTTACTATAATTTGTATATTGCAGGGGGGTTTTTGTATTCTACGTAATCCCACAATGTTGTATTTTTGGAGTCTTTGTGAAAGAGGAAGTAAGAAAATGTTATCAGCTGCAAACTACTCACTGGCATACAGACCTCAGTCAAGGAAGCATCATATTTAAGTTTTGACAGGAATGAAGTCAGGCCTGTGAGGGACAGAAGTACAGTGCATTCAGTGGATTGTAATGTTGTTTAACAACATAGCCATTGTTCAGCTGACAAAAAATCTTTTAAGGTGACAAAAACTCTGTAAAACCATTTTGAAAAGTTTTACTTTAGAGAAAATAATATGCTCAAAGACTTTTATATAGTGTGTGTGTGCAGCTGTTTTATTTAGTCTGTCCCTCAAAGCCCTGTTTTCATCCGTGTTAAATTCAATGTGGCGTCTGACCTGATTAAGGTCTGTTTACCAAACTCTGTCTAAATGGTTGTTGTTTTTTTTCACCCACAATCAGTCCGACCTGTTTCAAGGGGATCTGTACCCAGATACGGCAGGATTAGAGCCCGCTCTTCAGGCAGAAGATTGGATAGCAGGACAGGACGCTCCTCCAATCCTTGTGTCCCTGAGCGGAGGCTACACGGCCCCTCCATCCAAATGTGGCACGCTCCGGGGTCGACCCAAACTGCTCTCTCAGACCAACACTAGTCCCACAAGCACCACTGCGCCAGCAAACCCTATGGCTGTTGAGCTTGAGAGTGAGGGCTTGGGCCACGGACAAGGAAGAAGGGATGTAGATGGAGGCATAGAGAGAGTAAAGAAAGAGGTGAATGACAAGTTTGGACACAGATAGATAGATTGATAGATATTTTAAATTATATTCTATTAGATTTCATGGTAGTGTGTATGTTATGTAAATTTACACAATACCATGAAAACAAAAATTTTCTGAACTATTTCTGTTTTAATTATCTCACAATTTGTAAGATACAAATAGTTTTGATATAACATACTTTTATTTTGTGGTAGAAATGCGATTTCTTACATTCAAGCAATTAAATGTATGAATAAAAGTGTTAATTTCTTATATATTAGATCTTAATTTTAATATTTAAGTTCTGGGCGACAATTAATCACGATTAATTGCATCCAAAAAATTTTTTTTTACATATTTTAGTGCTGGGCAACAATTAATCGTGATTAATTGTATCCAAAATAAACGTTGTTTTTTTTTAACATATTTTAGTGCTGGGCAACAATTAATCACGATTAATTGTATCCAAAATAAAAGGTTTTTTTACATATTTTAGTGCTGGGCAACAATTAATCGTGATTAATTGTATCCAAAATAAACCTTTTTTTTTTAAAACATATTTTAGTGCTGGGCAACAATTAATTGCATCCAAAATAAAAGGTTTTTTTGTACATATTTAGGGCTGTGCAACAATTAATCGCATCCAAAATAAAAGGTTTTTTTGTACATATTTAGGGCTGGGCAACAATTAATCGCGATTAATCACATCCAAAACAAACGAGTTTTTTTTTTTAATACATATTTTAGTGCTGGACAACAATTAATCACGATTAATCGCATCTAAAATAAAAGGTTTTTCTTTTCATATTTTAGTGCTGGGCAACAATTATTCATAATTAATCCAATCCAAAATAAAAGTTTTTTTGTGCATATGTTTGTGTACTGTGTATATTTATTTTAAATATATAAATACACACACATGCATGTCTTTATTTAAAGATAAATGTCTTGTTTATATATATGTTTAAATATATGATTAGTCATTGCCCAGTACTATATTAAATATATTATTTATATGCCTTCATTTTTTTGCCTGTTTATATTAAAGCTTAAATGTGCATTTTTATGCCCAAATGTTAAAGCTGAAATGTTTTTCTTTCTCGCACAGGAGGACCAACTTTCTGATATCCTGACAGAGATTCGGGCGTTGCGTGCTCTGGTTCTGGCTCAGGGTCACAGGATCGACGTCCTGGAAAGGCAACTCGCCCGTATTGAGGATGGAGAAGTGTGAAGGAAACTACAAACATATCACAACACATAGCCTTACCCAGATTCAGAAAGCTTCACTGAAGGGTTATGGGAAATGTAGTTCCATTGCTGTGGCACAGAGATAGAAAGACAATTGAGCTTTGAGTTTTGAGCTTTATCGGTACACTTTGGGTTTTAATGCACTGATATTAATATCCTAACTGCTGCTCATTTTGTGCTTTTTAATAGGGCTGTTATATCAGGTACTTATTACTGCTAACTACAGTTTTGAAGTCTAAATTTGGTTGGGTCAATATTTGCATAAACATGCAAACTTTAAATAAAAAGCAGACTTTATAATCTCTTGTAGCCTCAGCATATATAAATGCTTTTACTTAATTAATGTAGTTTGAATCTAAAACCTTCAGGAAATGTAATAATCCAACATGCTGAATTGATTGCTTTCTTTCACTAAAGTTCGATGGTGTATATTGACCAACACTGTTCTTGGGTTTAGCTGCCCTCTCTTCCATTTGTATGGCATAACATACGTAGCATTGATTTTGGATGTTGTTAAAGTTTAATTATGTGGATATGTGAGTAGCATGTGATAGAAACTGTACTTGGTGTTGAAGGAATTTGTGAGCTTTCATTTCAATATAATGAAGAAACTTTATAGCAAGAGTTTCCGAAATGAAATGCAGGTCTTATAGGAAGAAAAATGTCCAGGTCGAATTTCACCCAAAAATATAATACGATTTTTAGAATAAGATTTTTATT
>NC_068386.1:516798-529298 GCF_023724105.1 Carassius gibelio | reverse complement strand
TTTACAGAAAATCATGATATCAATGTTGATGATATCTTAATATCTTCATGCCTTTAGTCACATTTTTCAGATCAGAGCTAGACGACAATATAGTTTATGGTTTATATTTTGCAATGATAAAAGCAACCAAGCAGCTGAAATTTACAATATAGCATATAATCACTTTAAATGAGTGTTTGTGATGACGCCATCCTTAAAAATATTCTTGTTTGCCGTTACCCGACCGACCCTGTCAATTTAGGACTGACTCAAATTATTTTTATTTTTTTTGCTTTTAGTCCGACCGACTTGCCGATTGTAAATTTGGGTTAAGACAGACCAATTTTTTTTTTACTCTTCAAACAACTAATACAAAAGCAATAAAGTAATATGAATTATATTTTACTAAGTATTGTAAATATATCAATTGCCTAGGCCTACATACAAACGAAGATCCCGTTCTTCCTTTAAACCTTTACTCTTTTCTCCCGTCTAGTCTAAAACTTTGAAAATCTATTGCACGAATCAATTGGACCAACCAACACAAGGTTAGAAAACGAAAATAGGAAATGATTTTAACGGCAACTTCTTTTAATCATAAAAGATAATCAGAATTGTAAACGGTTTGCCTTTATTTGTGTACATTCACATTAAAAACAGATCTCGGTGTGTAAAATAAGCCTAAAGAACAATAGGATGCCGCTGGTTTCTTTTTGTGCAGCACAAAAACTTTTGTTCTTTGTCTTAATTTATTAAGTAGAAATATATTACTCGAGAAATATATTTTACTATGTAAATATATATATAGGCTATATACACCACAGCCTAGATTAATTACATGTAAAGTTAACAAATGTTAGTATTTTTAATTCAATTCTAATTTTAAATAGCTAATCTTGTCGGTTAACGGTTAATTATTAAGTAACGAGCGTCAGTTGTCGGTAAGGAAAAATAACCGAAATGACCATCCCTAACAACAATATTAACTTACACAAAGCTGCATTCAAACAGCATGTCATAAGTGAATGCGTTGGCTCTTTGGACGTCTGCGATGGTCTGAATTCAGATGTAGTCCAGAAACAAAACCGTGCAATGAAGACATGCGTGCTTTAATGAGTCTCTCCATCAGAACAGTCTGCTGTGCTGTGCATAGAATCATTTACATTAAGTAAATACCGATCGACGATTAGTCAGCTAGTAAAATGAGTAGGCTAGTCCTGGAAGCCTTAACATTTCAGCTGCTGTAAATATGCCAACCTCAAAAACACAACAGCAGCGATCATTCACCAGCTTGTGGGCCAAGCCGTTCCGGTTAAGAGAGCCACACAAAGCCTGTCGAGTCAAAGTCAAGGCAGAGAAACACAGAGAGCAAAGAGCAGCCACAACAAACACTTCCTGATCTATTTAACACGAGAGTGAAGCGGGAGGAAACTAAGCACTGTGTTTAATATACACACGGCTCGGCTCGGCTCGCTCGGCATGCTTGTGTTCACATGTGATTTACTAACGGTGGACAGAACAGGGATCACGTGTCCGGCGGCCTGAGCTCATGCAGCGATGCTGAACCCAACTGCTGGATCGGCTTTCATTGCTGGTTTGTGGTTAGCGAATAACACGAGGAGATCATTAAGACGACATGAAGTTAAAACTAACCTTAATTAATAGTCTTAAAGTTTCTGCAGTTATTGTGCTTAATTCATCTGTGCACAGTTGACTGGAAAGTTTTTGGTGCAATGCCAGCACACGATGCATTACAAATATGGTTATTATTATTACTTTTATAAATACACTTTATTGTTTTTCTTTTTTTCTTTTTGCTCATGCATGTTCAGACATTAAAATTAAACAGAAATTTACAGACATTAAGGGTCCCACGGCCACCACTGAATGCATTGCAAATTCTCCCATTCATAGTTGAAATTTTCACTGCAATGCATGAATTAAACATTGAAAATTCAGTTTTCATTTGTGTTAATAGCCGTGCATGCACATCATGATTAAAATCTTAAGAAATGAAATGCATTCACTACAAATGACACTCCTCTCTGATATCGACTCATTAAGAGTGTTTCCAAGATCTCTTTCACGTCGATCAACACGGTCACATGCAGAACTACACTGGTATTTCCATACAGTTCTAAATATTCTTTTCAAAATCACAGCAATTTAAAGATGATGTTCAAACAGCGGTGATCTGAAGAGATGAAGCACTTTAATACTTTAGTTTTTTACGTTTTACGAGTCTGTTAAAGACAGGATTCACCTGTGTATTTCAATAACGGAAAGTGAACTTAAGTCTCGTTTCCCTTCTTGATCTTATCCGCAGAAGCTTAAAAGTCATACTTAGCCATTCCAACAATGTTTAAAGATTAACTTCAATCACCAGCGAGAGCCTGTTACAGAATTAAAGTTCAATCCAGGCCACAACGGCTCAGAAACAGACTTGAATATTTCAGACTCCGTGAATCAGTTATCACATTAAATCTGTCAGGCCATATTTCACCCCAACATAAGAGAAAAATAAAGTATACTTAAAGAAATTAAAGGGTTTGATTGACAGGTAATGCATGAACTGATCAAACTTTATGAATGCATGCATTTTTGGTATGCATAAATACAAAGCATCTGCCAATTGCATGAATAAAAACATAATGTAATTGGTCTCGGTGTAATCCTATAATACACATGGGTGATTTTCACTGCTGAGAAAAAGAAAATGGAAATCTGACTGGATAATATCCTCACTGGAGGAAGTGTTATTATGGATTATAGACTCTATATGTTTGAGTTAAAAGCATCTTAATGCTGGATGTTTTTCAGGTTTTGTCTTCTCCAGATGTTCACTGATGGACTGGAGTGCTGTGGATTATTGGGATGTTTTTATCAGACTCTCATTCTGACGGCACCCATTCACTGCAGAACAAGTGGAGCAATGCTACATTTCTCCAGATCTGACGAAGAAACAAACTCATCCTGATCTCTGATGACCGGAGGGTGAGTCTTCAGAAAATGTACATTTTAGGTGAACTATTCCTTTAAAGCAGTACAACAAATAATCAACAACTCTGCTTGACAGAGAATGTTACGTCAAATGTGCACAATGCATTGGTCCCAAAAATAAGCTTAATTTTCTTATTGCTTCAGATTTTGGGGTGAAATGTGACCGGAGCCTGTTCTTGAGAGGTTCATGAGATTCAAGCCAGTTAAACCACATGACACCCATGTTGATGAAACATCAGATTACGGAGCAGGTTCTCAGAAAAACGACAACAAAAAGAGCCACATAAAGACTGAAGCTCTCGGAAATAACCATCTCTCACACGCAACTCTACACCTGATCAGAGAGCTTCCCAACCACAACCTGTTGCAATCTCTCACCACCGCTGCACCATCAGGGTCACATGCATTAGTCAAAAAACCTGCAAAGCTGCACCAGTTCAGAGAAGATCTTCCAAGGGCTCATCACATCCTTCTACAAACCCACCAGATCACTTCAACCCCAAATAAACCAAAACATGGTCTTTCTTCACTCTAACTTGGTCGGTTTAACCTAATAAACGGTGACGTGACCTAGTGGTTAAAAATCTGTGACAAGTTGACTCCGCCTCAACAAAAAAAAAAAAGAAAAGAAAAAAAAAAACCCAATGCTTTAAAGCTGCTATAGGACTAGGTGTACAGCCAACAAGCTAAAAAAAGCTTGTTTGTTAACACTGAAATGAGTAGATGGGAGGAACTAACGCGAAAACCATTCCTAAACTTTCCAATCTAAACTAAAAGGTTGAAAAAGACCAAACTCCACAATGTTGATTCAGTCACTATTACCCTTGATCTCATGACATAAAGTGGTTAGTTTACAAATAACAATCATGAGATTGACACTCAACCTACTTGGATATACATAAGTGCATTGATATTGATATTAAAATGTTGAAGTGAAACTGTATGTGCATGAAATACGTCAACTATGTAAATAGACAAGATTAAACACACAGATTAAATATATCATATGAACAAAATAACGCGGTAAAGATCTCAGGTGAACTAACGTTAGATCAAACTCTTACCTCCGAAGAGATGAGGCGACAGGTGTGCAGGTAAAGATCCGATCACGAGTCTCGGAGCGCCGGTGGACCGCTCGGTCTCCTCCGGTGTGCTGTTACCGGACTCCTGAGGACTGTACGCTCCCGAGCTCGGTATAGTGATGCTCGACTGGGGTCGCGCGCCCAGGCCACCGGAACGCGTCCTGGAGCCGGTGTAGTGCGCGGTCGTCGTCGTTGAGGAAGACGACGATGAAGATGTAGCACCTGAGGCGCCGTGCGCGTGATACCGCATCGCCATAACCGCCGTCCTGCCGTTACTCGACGGGAGATCGGAGCCCGAGTACGCTCGTGTGCGGCCGTTGGCAGCGGGACTGCTCTGTTTGGCCCCCATGCCAACCGACACTTCCCTCTGATTTTTAACGATTAAAAACAAACAAACAAACAAACAGTTAAACACACGCACACTGACAGCGAGCGAACGGGAAGCGTCGACCGTTACATCTGACGTCACGCGCGTGTCAGCGAAACTTTTTTTGAAAGGGGGTTTAAATCGCGCTCGCGCGTGGAGTCGCGGGTTCCCGCGCTCGTTTCTGCCTCCCGCGCTGCAGTTTCCAAACTAACGTCCTCGGGGCCATGTCGTGGAGCTCTGACGCGACGTTCTCCTCGTAAACCGCGCGCTGAAAGCTGCTGTACCCGCTGCTGGAGCTCATAACCAGGGTTGCCAGGTTTTCACAACAAAACCCGCTCAACTGATGCTTGGGGGAGGGTGATTTCACCGGTACAAATCGCGTTCCGGCGGGTAAAATTCACTTTTTTTTAGTTTTGGATGGGTTTCCCCTGATAAAATTCGCATTCACGTTATTGTTATTAAACAGTATGTTATTAAAACAACTGGCGGCGAAAGTGTTAAAGTAGTCAATTTCCGCGGACATGGCAACACCGGTTATTACGCAAACTCAACGTGTTTAACTGCTGCGTGCAGAGTGCGAAAGCGAGTCGGGGGCGGGGCTGGCCGGTGACGTCATAATCCCGGTAAATAGACCCTGGCAAGCGTGCTTGTCAGCTGTTGTTGTTGTGGTTAATGACACATTTAAAATTAAATGTAAATATACAGCGGACACAGCTGCATTTCTGATTGCATATTATTTTATCACAAACACTATTATCAATGCACACAATAAAATAAAAATAACGGTGTAATAATTTGAAAAAAAAAAAAAAAAAAATTATATATATATATATATATATATATATATATATATATATATATATATATATATATATATATATATATATATATATATATATTGTAATATATTAAAATATATATATTGATGAAGCATTATTAATACAGAGCAGGATCATTTGATTTGAACCCAGTTATGATCACATCTGCTTCACTGTTTATCTGTCGGTGCATCTGTTGTCTTATTATTGTCTCGAGCACAAAGAAAACACACAGCACTCGTCGAGCACGTGACATAAACACCGTGAACTTTTCCATTCTGTCTTTCTGCTCGGCATTCCTGCAGGAATATGTGGAGGAAGTTCCTGGAATGTCGAAGGATTCCAACCATGCACTGTAAAAATAAATAAACAATAATAATAAGAAAGAAAGAAAGAAATGACAAAAATATTAGATTTGATACTGTAATTAAAGTGGTTAGATGATTCTTAGAAGCTTCTGGTCAGATTATAGTTGATTCATCGCAATAATTAACATTATTATTATCTCCCCATACGTTTCTAATAGAAGCCATTTAAATAATTATATGGAAACCAAATTAAAGACAAAATATGAGACAATATCTCCCCCTGCTGGACATTATTAGAACTGCAAAACAAACTTCAGGTCAGCGTGTGTCCCTCATTTAAAGTCATAGTTCATCCTAATCGTGATTTCCATGCAGTGTAAGTGAAAATAACTTTAATTGTTCTTTTATATGCTTTTCTGAAACACTCACAACAATACAACATTATAAAGGAAACGGAAATTGCAAATCATTTCACTCGTTGTTGCTGCAGTATAAATATTTATAACAATCCTTATAAACAATAATAACAATATTATATTTTTTTGTGAAATAGATTTTCTTTAGATTTCATTGAGAGTAAATACAGGAGGGGAACTTCATGAAGTGAACGTGAACAGGAAGCTACAATGTTTGCTTTTAAAACTCCTACAGTTTGTCCTTGAAGCAGATTTATGTTACAATGTTTCATCCATCAGGTCATGAGGACAAAAGGTTGTGGGTTCAATTCCCAGGGTACACATACTGATTTAAAAGAAATGTATATCCTGAATGAACTGTAAGTTGCTTTAGATAACAGCGTCTGCTAAATGTATAATTGACCGGTGACAGTTGAACATCATTGAGAGTCTGCTATAGTTTTATTAACATTTTAAATTAGGTTTTATTTTATTTTCTGTTGTCATTTTAAGTTTAGTTAAAGTTTAAGTATTGTGTTTTTTGTTGTTGTTGTTATTATCATTATTATTATTAGTTATTATTAATTTAATAACTCATTAATTAATTTAATTTAAGAATTTGTTTTAGTTATAGTAGTAAAGTTAAACAAAGAAGATTTGAAATGTTTTTTATTTTGGCAGCTAGCAAAAATATAATAAATCCATATAATACATATTTATAATTTCATTTGTCATTTAACATTTATTTCATTTCAAGAATTAGTTTTTTTTCTAAAATTATTATTATTATTTTATTGTTGTTGTTTTTATAATTATTATTCATTGTGTCAGTATACTTATGATTTTCATTATTATTATACACTATATTAATTATAATAATAATAATAGTGTTAGGATTATTATTATTATTATACTCTT
Organism: Carassius gibelio; assembly: GCF_023724105.1. NCBI lineage: Eukaryota > Metazoa > Chordata > Actinopteri > Cypriniformes > Cyprinidae > Carassius > Carassius gibelio. The sequence goes on along the minus strand of NC_068386.1, from coordinate 522,431 downwards.
TGTTAGGATTGTTGTTGTTATTGTTGTTGTTTCTGTCCTCAGATAAATTAGCCTTTAAATTTTTGCTTATAGAGACGAGAGTATTTTATGACTGAAAACATGAACTTTCCCTCCTAATGCTTTTGTGCTGAAGCTGCGCAGCTGTATTGAGTGGGGAAACCCCACTCAAAGTGTTTTTAAGGGCCCACGGTGACCCTCTCTGTGCTTCAGTGTGAGACGCAGCAGAACTCTGATGTTTTAAAGCGGTTCCCTGGACGCTGGGTTCCCCGCCGCAGGACACAGCAGCGGATCAGACGAGAACAGAGCTGGACGCAGACACACAGACACACAGATCCACAGATCCACAGAGAGAGGGATGTGGGGGAAACCGAGGAGGAGTCTGAGGAGCTGATGAAGACACGGCGCTCCGGTGAAGCCGAAATCAGCCTTTAGCTCATGACAGATAATCAATCAGCTGCTGCTCTGAATCAATCCTACAGCAACACTGGCCTGTGTGTGCAATTACTATTACAAACTAAAAACAAGATTTGTTTCATTTATGAACAATTTCCCCAAAAATAAACATATGCAATTTTTTATATTCTTTAAAAATATATATTTTTAATATATACAGTGTATTATATATTATTATATGTATTTTTTTTTGTGAATAAATTTAAATACATACTTCATTTTCTAGTTTTTGTAATAATTAATATATATATATATATATATATATATATATATATATATATAAATATATATATATATATATATATATATATATATATATATATATATATATATATATATGTATGTAATCAATAAATATAAATAAATGATTAATAAAAAAACTTCATTGTTTCAGTATACTTATGATTTTCATTATTATTATACACTGTGTTAATAATAATAATAAAAATAATAAATATACCCTGTGTTAGGATTATTATTAGTTAGTATTATTATTATTTTACTACTCTAAAAATATCTATTTATCTTACTTTTTAAAAATGTAAATGCAAATATATATATATATATATATATATATATATATATATATATATATATATATATATTAACTGTTTTAAAAAATGTTAAATCAATCAATAAATAATATATATTTTTAATAAAATTAAAAAATGAAGGAATCGACATTTATTCCAATCTAACAATAATAATTGAACCGAATCCTGGGTGTTTTCCTGCAGGATCTGTGAGTGTCCAGCAGGGGGCAGCGCTGCCTGACTTTAGATCAGCTGCTCGTGGGACATGCGGAGGAGGAGTTTTAATGCTAATTTTTTTTAGGGTTTTACACTTAAATAAATATTTACATAAGTAGCCTACACAGTTTCTCAGTTAAAGGTGTTTGATTCTAAAACTGAGTACCCAGAATGAAACGCAGAGGTCAGATGTAAAGCGGCTCTTGTGATGGACGTGGAGCAGCGCTTCAATCCGTCCAGGTGTGTGTGAGCTCTGGGACTGGAGAGAGACACAGGAGTAAAGTTCAGTTAAAACACTGATGATGACCCATTAATTCTGCAGCATGCGTCTGGGCTTTTGAGACCCCTGATGAAAAGCAAATACAATGAAACACACTTTTCACAGTTTTTCTGCTGCAATCTCCAACCCTTAAAGAAAAACAATTATTTATAAATAATTTCTCTAAAAATAAGTATAACCCAAAACATAAATATTTTATAAATGTATTATTATTATGCAGTATAGAGAATTATACTACTATTCAGTAAAATATTTTTATTGGCATTTTTTAAATTTAAATAAATATTTTAAACACATTTGAAAATGAATATTTAACAAAGTACATGTACATTAATAATTATTAAAAATATAATTTAAAAGTAAAATATAAAAAGTATATATATATATATATATATATATATATATATATATATATATATATATATATATATATATATATATATATATATATATATATAGTATTTTATTATTATATAGTATTATATCTATTTATTTACATTTTTACTTAAATTAAAATGGAATTTACATTTAAGTAATGATATATATAAAATGTAATCTTTAATAAAAATGTGTTAAATTATTCTGCAATATATTTTTATAAATAAGTAAGAAAAACTATTTTATATCAATCAATCAGTATATAAATAAATAATATTTTAAATTTGTTTTAGTTATTTTTTAATAAATAAATGTAAATAAATAAATAAATACATTTTTAACATTTAAAATATTTAAAAAAATGTATAGAGAGATTAAACCCATAAACTAAACTAAATTTAGAAATGTTGCTTTGGCAGATAGCTGAACTATTAAGTTGAAGCACTAAAATTATTAACAAAAAATTATAAAACCAAAAATCTAAAATAAAAATGAACCTAAATTCTAACATTTTTAAAAAAGCTAATAATTGAACAAACAATGTGAACACGTGCACAATTTCTCAATTACAGACGTCTGGCTCAAAAGCATGGTCTAAAACTGAGCAGCCAGACAAAGATGGCATCCTTCAAACACTGCACATGAAGCATCTGATGCTGTGACTGAAGGACAGCTCTCTCTCCAGCATTATAAAGCTCAGCCAGCAGATGCCCGTGGATGCTGTCACATTTCTGAGCATCTACAGGTCTGAGGAGCTCATGATTGTGTTGTAGAGATGTGTATGAACAGTGCAGGAATCCACATCACTGCTCTCTATCACACAGACTGACAGATCCAGGCCTTCAGCGCTGAACATCTATGGCAAGCCATTTCAACATTTAATGCAAATCTATTCTCATGCCAGGACTTACTTTTTAGAAGTTAGTATATCTTCAATTAACTACTAGTACCTTTTAAAAACATAATAGTACTTATTTATTACACACTAGTACCTATTAAATATATACTAGTACTTATTCATTAGACAAAAGCACATATTATTAGATACTAGTACATATTTACTACACACTAGTACCTATTAAATATATACTAGTGTTTATTCATTAGATACTAGTATTTAGAACCGATGTCTATTTTTCACGCGACACGAAAGTGTGTTGGAAGTGTTTCCAGGCAAAATAGAATAGGAAAATATGTTTATATGTAAATTTAACATATTTTGTACACAAATACATATTAATTCATGACACTTGATTCATGACGTTTGAAAGTCTATAGGTTAAGAGTCTGGGAACATGACGTCAGCAACGCAATGCATTCTGGGACTTTGGGACACGGACGCTGCTGTATGTATTGGATTGGATTGATAATAGACTGTTTTGTTTGCTCTCTACAGCTAAAAAATAAGTTACAATCACATAGCATGGAAAAATAATTTGAATGGAGTGCGATTTTTCAGCTTTCCCGTTGGAAAACCGCACCTTGATCTCAGGTCTCTGAGTTAACAAAGCGGCGTCACATAGCTTGGTGAGCAGCAGTAAGAAGGAAAAGAAGGATTGTCCCTTTGGTCTGATATATACACACGTATGTATGTGCATTTATATATATATATATATATACATATACAGAAATGTACGTTATATAAACAACTTTTTTTTGGATGTGATTAATTGACTTGACAGACTTACATTAAATGTTACCTATGCATGAACCACATCTCTCTGCATTATCAGTGTTATGCATATTGCAAACCACCTGTTACAGTAATAAACGGCAAAATTGATCAATTCTGTATCTCTTTATTTGTGCATCATAACACACTGAGGTTAATTTGTACAGCTTACAATAACGCATATGGAGGCGGAAAATGTGTAGGTTCTGCACCCATCCATTTGTAAATTGCAGGTGAGACTCGAGAGATTTATCATTTTTAAACTGATCAGAGGTGTACGCTCTGATACTACAAACAAGGTTAGAAAACACATTGGGGAAGGTTACGAGCGGCAGCTCTTTAAGATCATCCGACCACTCTTTGTGTTCGTGCAGATAGAGTTCGTTGATTGTCTTGATTTTTTTTCTAAATACCGCATCTTTGCTTCCTTGTTGAGTTTTTCTTTATGTGTAATCTTAGACTTGATCTGTATGTTATGTCACTTTCACTTTCACTTTTACTGATAAGCTGGTCCACAAAAATGGCCGCGACTACCCAGAATGCAATGCGCAGTGACGTAGTTTCCCAAGCTCTATATTCAGATATAAATGTAATAAAAAAAATTTTTTTATCGATTTTCAAATATTTTTTTAAATATGAGCAGGCCTATAAGCTGGGATTGGTAATGCTGCACTGTAATCATAATTATTTATTTATATTTTTCATTATATCTTAGCATATGATATTGGTTTGAGACTGAGAGTATTTTATTTAGTGGAAAACTTTGCAGCAGTATTTTATTTCTTATTCTTTTTTTATTTTATATATATTTTATTAAAAAGAAGCCAATTTAAAAAAGTGTAAACAAATTGTTAAAAAAAGTTTATAGTAATAAACAACCTGCAGTTTAATGTTTGCATTTGTACCGAAAATGAACCGAACCGTGACTTTAAACCGAGGTACGTACCGAACTGTGATTTTTGCGTACTGTTACACCCCTACTAGTCACAAAAATAAACAAGTACTAGAAGTATTAAAATAGATACTAGTACATTTAAGGATTCAATTAGGTATTAGTATTTATTGGCAAGTGCTTAATTGAATAGATACTAGTAGCTAAAAAAGTACTAGTAGAATTAAAATAGATGGTTGCACGTTTTAAAAGTTAAATGTAAAAACGGCTTGCCACAGAACATCGGATATTCTGTTGGCCAATCAGGAGCGGAATGTGGGAATTACAGGTTACAGATTACAGCGATAAGAGCAGAGAAGATTTGCACATTATAAAAGTATTCATGTGAACATTCCTCACCAGCATCAAATGAGCAAAAATGTGCTTATTAATTGCCTGGAATTTTTCTCCATTATTCCAAGTCAATTTAGGCTGAGATGTCGCTACAAATTAAGAAATTAGGCAGATTATGTGATCAGAAATTTGGACTGATTTCATTAGAATTTCATCACAGCCGGATTTTAAAGCGTGTTCATCTGTCAACACTTCAGATAAGACTGATATCAGGGCACTTGCTCATATTTTCAGGCATGCAGGAGGAAAAATGCTGTGTTGTCTTACCTTGGTGCTTTGTAAATATACAGACACATACACGTTTAAAGCTCATTTTTGTAAATAAATGGACTGAATTAAATGCATTTTTATTTTTGGATTTAAAAAGAAAATAAATGCAGTTGAATTAAATCAATGTCTCAACCTTTGTTTTATATTTTAAAATAAATAAATAAATAAATTAAGGTGATTATTTACTCATTTACTGATCACTTTGTATAATAATAATAAAAAATATTAATAATAATAATTATAGATTTTTTAAATAAAACCATTTGAATTGTTTTTAAAATAATTAAAAAGATTTTTTTTAGAAAATAATTGCAATAATAATAATATTATTGTGATAATATATTATTTTTTATTTAAATAAAAAAACTAATAAATAAATAAATGTAACAAATTATTATTTTGAATGACTTTTAAATAAATACATTTATTTTAATAATATATATATATATTTATTTTTAAGAAATATTCCTATTTTTAATTTATTTAATAAAAATTTAAATTAATTATTTTAATTACACATTATTCAAAATACAAAAAAAAAGCACA
>NC_068386.1:498680-511298 GCF_023724105.1 Carassius gibelio | reverse complement strand
TACCATGTGCTACATTAAATGTATAACGTTACATGTAAACAATACAAATAAAACATACTATATTTGATTAATGTACATCTAACAATACAAATAAAACATACTATATTTGATTAATGTCTATATAGTTACCGATAAGCTTTTAATATAAGTTATTGTTTTAGTTAACACACTCACCTGGGACTGGACCATCTGGACATTTACTGCTCTGCACCACAAACAGCCCGTTATGACGCGTGATTTAACGTCTCCGCAACTTTTCCACGCAAACCTGGAAGGCACAGCCCACGGTGCGAGATCGACCGTACTCCGGTTGGACACGGACCTCATCCTCCGTGAAGGGCTTAGCACACACTAAAGTACCTTTCCTCAGAGTAATTGTCGTCTCCTCCTCTCACCATATAGCCCAATTCAACGCTTATTTTTATTTTCGTAGGTGGGAAAACTATGAAATGATAAATACGTTTTTTTTTTTTTTTTATTAGAACACAAAGGCACACTATACACATCTGAATACTTTTGGCCTCCGCTATTTTTCGGCAAGCGAATGAACGCTGTAGCGCTTTCACTGGAAAATAACTTGACATCTGGGATTTGGAGCGAGTTCGCAAAACATTTGATTCAGATCGGGACTCCGAAGATCGTTTCGCGAATCTTATGATCGGGGCTTCGGAGCGAGTCGGCAAAACATTTGATTCAGATCGGGACTCCGAAGCGCATTTCGCGAATCATTTGAGATCTGGTCTTTCCAGCGGATTTGCAAAACATTTGATTCTATCATGTACTTGTCCAGATCAACTTTTAATAAAGAGAAAAGAGTTTTAGAGACAGATTTTTGTCAATAGCCTGTTAGTAATCCCACAGTCCATAGCATCAGTAACTGTATAATTTAGTAAGGGAAAATTAAAACAAAATAGGATGAGTTTCAATTTTTCTTTTCTTTTTGTAGAAATGGTCATCTTAACCTCTGTGCATTGTTCAGGTTATTTCAGGACCCCAAATTAAATTCTAATACTAATACTGCATCATACAGGTGTTTATTTGAGTTGAATATTTCGATAATCATGTAAGGAAACGAAGCCATAATTTGATAAGTTTACATTTACATTTATTCATTCAGCAGACGCTTTTATCCAAAGCGACTTACAAATGAGGATAAAAAACAACACAACAAAAACAACAAAAAGGGCAACCAAAAGTTTTTAAGTGAGTATAAACAAGATGCATGCAATATGAAGGCAGATATTGTCTGATATGTTAAGAAATAATATTAAACAAAAAGTCCAGATGATTCAAGCTGTTCGTGACTGTGAGTGTAACAGCAGCAGCAGAGATTATTAACCGTAAATGAAAACATTTAAAACTCTGATTCCTCAATTAGAAAATAAATAAATAAAAATGTAGCAAAACATTACATTCAGATGATATGTAGAACTCTCTGTGATTATCAGTGTCAGACAGGCGTACTACTCTGGCTGTGACATCATCATCCTGGGGAGGGACTTTGAGAGGATTCAGATCATCCCAGGAGCCAAACACGGGAACATCTAGGTGGACACACACACACACACGGTTCTGGTGTCCAAACAACATCAAGGTCTTTATAAACTGTTACAGCACTTTCTCAGAGTGACAAATAGCATAGCTTTTAGCCTCATGGTTGCAGTTTGAGGTTTAGGAATTAGTTTTATTAATTTTTTTTTAGCCTTTATGTTATGTCAGTTTTAATAATTTTAGCATTTCAACTTTTTTTGTAAAAAGTTACTACTTTAATTTTAGTACTGTTTTCATTTAATTTATAGTGCTTTTTACTTTACAAATCATTGCAAAGCAACTTTACAGAAAATAAGTTTCTCCCATATTTAGTAGTAGCTTACACAACGTATCTATATCATTTTACTTTGCTAAAAAGATGATGCTTTAAAGACCAAACGGTTGACGGTACCCATTCACTTCCATAGTATTTCTTCCTGTAGCATAGAAGTCAATGGGTGCCGTCAACTGTTTACTCTCAAAAAACATCTTCTTTAGTGTTCAGCAGAAAAAAAAACCACTTTCAGGCTGAGGAAGAGTAAACGATAGCAGGATATGATTGTTTGATTCCTCTCACACAGAAAATACAGTTATATGAGTGTTAATCTAAACTGTGTTTGAATATGAAGCACTTTGTGTGTGAAGACATTTGTGAATCAAACCAATCAGCTGTCACTCGATTTCAGAGCCGCTAACTAGAATAAGATCACAGCTACTTTTATTTTCAGTATAAATATGGAGTTGAACACAAGGCTTGATGAAATAATACTGTGATAAAGATAAAGCATATTTATAATCATCGAGGCTCCTGCAGACGTATGTTTCAGGAAGATTGTCCAGGGTTTATTTTTTACTCTTTTCTTTTACCTGCCACCGTTCGACTCGGACACAAACACGAGAGATTTTAATCTGATGTAGGTCATGGTGTTCTTCTTCAATGCAGAGAATCTCTTCCTCTTGTTTTCCAGCTCAAATATCTTAACATCCTTAAATCGAGAAGCATTTACTGAAATATAAATGAGTTCATGTTTAAAACAAGAACAAATATCTGTCAGCGGCTAAGAAAAACAATAGTTTTCACCTTTGGCTGAATTTTTTTCCCGTTTTAAGAATTAACCAATAAAAATCTAAAAATAAATATATTGAGTAGATAATAAAAATTAATATCTGAGGTCATTATGCATCTCCTGCAAATGTCTTGGTTTGATGATGTTCATATATTAGCACTGGAATACAGAGTGTAATCATTTTTTCTTCCCCAGATTATTGCTAATGTGAGGAAGCAGTGAGGAATCCGCTGTATAGTGATCAAGCTCTCTGCCCTTTAACCTCTCAAATCTGAATATATACGCCAATTAATCTAATTTTATATCGAGTATGAAGAGATCTGTAATTTATTTGACTGCATGTAATGAGAAAATAAATTACTTAATGCAACATCCATTATTTCTTTGCTGGGTTTAAAAGTTTTTTATTTTTATGAATGATTATGTCATCTTTTATTATAAACACGTGTGCAGTATTAGCATTTGTATCAACATTATTAGAAATGTCTGAATGAATCAGAATCAAATGATTAAGTGATTACAGAGATTTTCTTCCTTAGTATTTCTGTCTTGTTTTCTGGTATATATTAATGCTTTCAAACGATTAATCGCTTCCAAAATAAAAGTTGTTGTTTATATATGTGTGTGTGTGTGTGTGTACCGTGTATATTTATTATGCATATATGAATACAGACACATGCCTGTATATATTTAAAAATATTTACATGCATATATATATATATATATATATATATATATATATATATATATATATATATATATATATATATGTATATTCATATTATTTATACATTTATAAATAGTACAAAACATAAAAACACTCACACTATGACTTCATCATGTAAGTTTACATTAGCCTAGAGGCGTGCACTTTTTATTTGTTTAGTTTTTGAATATAACACCTAAACACGCTTGGAAAATGTAATTAGAAGTTTAAACTTAGCAGGACGCCATCTTGGATCCTCCCCACGCTGTATACAAACCATTGTTGTTATGTGACAGTGGTGTCTGACTACACTCTTAGAAATAAGGGTTCATTAGGGTTCTATATAGAACCATAGGGTTCTTTACTCAACTGCTATATCATGACAAGAAAGAACCCTTTTGGTACAAAGGTTCTTTAGGCTATTATTCATTCATATATTACATTATTCTACAACATTTTGTATTTTTTAATTAAATTATTATTTGTAGTAACTTAATATCACATTTTAATTATGCTGATTTTTGGAGAAAAACTGAAATGGCACTCTTCGTGTGATATTGATTAACTACATAAAATGATTGAAAAATATACATTTTCTAACCCCCATATCTTGAATTTTGTGATCATTCACACGCATTCATAAATGCATTTGAATACACCGAATAATGCAGTGAATGAACGCACTCAAAATGCACATGTGCACTAGTATGACTTCATCATGTAACTTTACATGATGAACTTTATAGGAGCCCAAATTCAGAATGCTTGCTCATTGACTGACAAACTTCTTTACTTTTTCTTTAACTTATTTTAGTTAAAGAAAATTTTGACAGTATTTTGACAGTCAGCGCCTGACTAGGGCATCGATTCCAAAGGAAAGGAATCGATTCCTTGATTCAGAGGCGTAAGGAATCATGATTTGATTCCACAGGTTGTAATCGACTCCATCGAGGAGAACCGACTCCTTTTAATATTCAGATCAACAGTTCATCATGAATTCGCCTCAGTGAAACAGTGACTGGAATTACGATTAATTTCCGCGAACAGATTCTTTCGGACGGTTCGTAACTTATCTATGTTCCGACAAAATTCTGCATTGTACGCTCAGATTCAAAGTGTCAGAAGCGAATTGTCCATCAACGGTGATCGCGCTCTTTTGAACTCAGAATAACTGTCAAATGATCTATCCCAAAACGCTGACCTTCAAGCTCAGTTTATTTATTTAATTTTTACAATACATTACAATTACTCCAAAATAGATGATACCTGCATGACGAACTGCACTTTCTTAGCCTTCCGCTTAGCAGCCCCTGAAGGATGCGTTCGTTTCGGCGCCATCAGATCAATTTGTAGTAAAGTTGGATCTCCTTCATAAAACCGGTATGTAATCTCTTCATTCAAATATTCATTCGGTGGGTGTGACTCAGGTTTCAACGGGGATATTAATTGGTTTTAGTACAGGTGAATGACAATTGTTATATCCAATGGAAAAACAGCCTAGTATTTTGCTGCTCTTGATTGGTGGACAAGCATATAGGGATGATTTGGAGGCCCCGCCTCCAAGCCCGAGGCCCTAACTGTCTACTACTAATTAAATATATAATGATTCATATTTAAAGTTTATAATATATCACATGTACTATTAATCGGAATGCATTTAAAAATTATAATAGCTAAATAAAATTTAATATTACTACATATATATCTATTACATTTATAGTTTATATAATTTTATATATAGTCCCAAACATATATTAAGTAGCCTAATATAATTCAATTATATGTGTGTACATAGACACATACATTTTATATCAATGGTAGTATATTTATTTTATAATAGCAATATAGAATATTCTAATGTATGTAATATATTTATTTTCATTACAAATGAAATTTTAAAATTATAAATATTTTTGAGCTAAAAAAAAATTTTGAGCGAAAAAGTTACTCCCAAAAGATCATTTAATGTCATTATTGTGTTAAATGAGAAAAGCATGGAATAGACATTTCTAAAAATAAATATTGATTCAGCATAGAATTTATTAGACCACACAAAAAAATGTAAGGCTACAATAGTTGTTTTCAGAGGAAGCGTGAATTAGAATTACAGAATTTAAATTATTTGGTTTTAAATAGACATTAATGGGTTTGTTAAAAAAAGTGTATTAAAATATAAACTACAAATTTTTTTTTAAAGTGAGTCATTGAATCATTCATCCTACTGATTCATTCAAACAGATGATTCGTTCAGAAATGAAGCAATATTTTCAATTAATTTAGTGACTATTTTACAACCTATTTTTCTTCAGTGTCTTTAAAGGAATATTTCGCCCAAAAATTCACCCAATTAATTTAATTTAATTTAATTTAATTTAATTTAATTTAATTTAATTTAATTTAATTTAATTTAATTATTTTATTAAATACAAATTTATGTATAGATTTGTCATTGAAAATGTGAACATCTGGCAGATTCAGATTTTCTGAACAGCAAATATAATATTTATAATATGTTGAATATGAATATATCCTTATTATCTTATAATAATAAACTATACTATTATTATAAATAATACATTTTAAATTCTAAAATTTTTAGCGAGCCTTTACTGACAATAAAGTTTTGTTTTAATTAAATAATGTTAAAAATGATTCATAAATATTGTAAAAAATGCATTGCTCATTTCTTTTTTTTTTTTTTGTTATTGTTAAATTAAGGTTTTACTAATACGTTATTAAAACCAATAGATTTATGTCAATATCATTTAATAGACATAGCAGTTATATTTTTATATTCCTCAATGTGAATACTTTATTAATTAATATCTGTTCATATTATTTAATGTGATTAATTAGATATAAGATATTATTAGAGTACAGATGCTCCCCTCTTCATAACAGCTTCCTAAAGAGTTTGCTTGATTACCCACAGTGCACTGCTCTGTAGCTGTAATGAGCCTGTTCTTTGTGTGTGTGAATGCATTTTAGAGAACAGGAAAGGAATCGAATTATTATAAAGTGGAGATTTATTAATATGTTAAGTGGTCTTTAATATAACCTCTTGTAAGTCCTGCAGGAGTCAGACGCGCATTACAGATGCAGTACACCAGATTGACCTGCAGGTGGCAGCAAAATCACTCTTACGTTAAAACATAGTGAAACCTAAAATATCAGTCAGAAAAAAACTTTTTTTTTATTTTTTAATTTTTTAATGGAACAGTTATTGAACCTTTAGATAAAATGTGAAAAAAGGATAATAAATTGCATATGTGTTTAATGTTGAGTATCATATTTGATCCATCAGGCTTTTATGGCTCATATCGTCTGATATAGTGACTATGTCAAAAAAAAAAAAAAAAAAAACATTCCTCAGTTTTTATACCTTAGTTTCGTTTTAGTTCAAGTTAAATTGTTAATGTTTTGTTATTTTTTATGTTTATTTTTTATCATTTTATTTCATCAAGTGCATCAAGTTTAACTAAATGCAAATGATAAATGTTGCTAAATAAGCTTTTTTCATATTTATTGTACTTCAGTAAATGTTTATTTTATTTCAAGTGGATAGTTGCAGAATATTAAGTCGGATGCTGTTCCTTATCACTATGCCTTCAAAAAAAAAAAAAAAAAAAAAAAAAAAAAAAAAATATATATATATATATATATATATATATATATATATTTATTTATTTATTTATTTATTTATTAAGTAGTTGTACTTAGTGTAAATTATTCTGTTCATATTTAATTCCATCACCTTAAATTAGATTATTAATATTTTAGTGCTTGATAAATATTGTTCTGGTTGGATTAAATTAAGTAATCAGATTTTTTTTCTTCACATTGCATTTATTTCAAGTATGGTTTAGATTTAGTTGAAGTTTTAGTTAGTTATAATATACACTATAATAAACACTGGAAAAGCCAAATAATATTAGTTCATTAGTCTCACTGTAGGATGCTTACAGCTGTCAATCAGCTATTATTTTAGCTATATATTATATATGAAAGAATGGGAGATCTTGCATTGTGGGTTTCTAAGTGGGATTTATAAGTCATATTTATATAATGCATTGCTTGTGGAAATCATTGATGTTTGTAATGAATTGTGTGCATGTTTTGTGACATCACTGGCGTTTGCACGATGACCAGACGTCAGAGGAAGAGAAAGCGTTCAGGAGTGTGTCTCTTTAACCGTTGACTTCTGCGTCTCTGACATGTGCAGAAACTACAGGAGGCTGAGGACACGAGAGCAGCTGAAGACCAGACTCCTGAAGCCTCCTCCGTCGTCTACGGTAGGTTCAGCATCAGATCTTTCATGCACTTTCTCCTAAATCACTCTCTTCTGATTGCTGGTCAGTGTGCACATGCATCAGGTGCCAAGTTTATAGCTGATCCAGTAGTTTGAGATTCCCTGTTTTCTCCTGTACAGCTCAGCCAAACCTCCTCTCTGAATTGTTATTCAACACAAACCGCTGTGAAACTCTGGATGCTGAGGGCTTGAGATGCATTATCAATCACACATCAAGTTAACTGCTCACATTCATGAATATTAATATCTGTGTGTGTGTGTGTGTGTGTGTGTGTGTGTGTGTGTGTGTGTGTGTGTGTGTGTGTGTGTTTGTGTGTGTCTGTGTCTCTTTCTTTTAGTTAAAATTAGTGCATAATATATAGTAACAGAAGCTCCTTCATATTGATCACACTAGAGTTTAACCGATTTTACAGATTAATTATTTACATTTAACTTTGATGTATGAAGCCCCAATAAATAAATAAATAAAATAAAAATGAATAGTTAAAAATTAACACATTTTATTAAAAATAAGTGAATAAATATAACGGATCAATAAAGGAGTAAATGACGTTATAAAACAAATACAAATTATTAAATTTAGTCCTACATTTTTTTTATTTTTGTATTACGTTGTATTTATTATTTTAAGTTTTGTATTATTAACTGTTATTATTATTACATTTAATGTATTTTTCATTAATACACTCCTTTATTTATTCCCGCATGTATAAATGTACATATTTAAATATTGCCACATTTAATTATTTCTCAATTCTGCAGACTGAGCCTCCACACTGCAGTTTTCTCTTGTTTCTTTTTCATTTAACAGTGAATTTAACTGCTGTCAGTCTGATGATGTAAAGGAGTTATAGGTTGGAGATCCACTTTTAACTCGAGTATCGTTTCTGGAGGGCGTGACGTCGAGAGTGAGTGAGTGAGAAAGAGAGTGATGCGAGCCCCGCCCCCGTGGGCCGATCTGTCCGCTGATTGGCTGAGAGCAGTCTCGTGTCATCGGTCTATGATCGGCGGATCGCGCGCTGCTCTCGGATGAAACAGTGTTGCGCGCGTTCGTGAGAGTCCGACTGAAGATGACGCGTGAACGCGGAGCTGCGGCCAAAGCCAAACTCACTCATCCTGGAAAAGCCATCCTGGCAGGTCAGTTTATACACATCACTAACATATACAAACTCAGAACTCATTAATAATCCAGAACTGAAGTTTCCATAACCCATCTGAACTCAGAAAAGGAGTGACAATAATGACGAATGGGTTTATGTTGGTTTCTACAGTGAAATATGTGTGAATTAATATATTCAGAAAACTCCTTTACAGTTACTTGTGTGTGTGTGTATATATATATACAGAAAAATTATTAATGTGTAGCAAAACCGTTTCTAATATTGATATTAAATCAGCATATTATCCTGATTTCTGAAGATCACGTGACACTGAAGACTGGAGGAATGATCCTGAAAATTTTAGCTTTGATCACAGAAATAAATTACATTTTAAATTATGTTCAAATAAAAAAAAATTATTTAAAATGTTAAAAATATTTCAGAATATTACTATTTTTTTCTGTATTTCTAGTCTAATAAATGCAGCCTTGATGAAGAGAAAAGAGACTTCTTTAAAAAAAAATATTACACGTCTTACAGATCCTGAACTTTTGAATGTCAATGTTTTGAAAGTGTGTGTGTAAATATATATATATATATATATATATGTGTGTGTGTGTGTGTGATGGATTACATATCTACATTTAAGATTCATACTAAGTAGTCGACAAAAGAATAAGAAAAACAGTTGATTTCAGCCACAGTTGACTTCATTCTGCTAAAACAGAAAAAGGCTGATTCACTCATAAGCAGAAGACAGATTAATTTTATTATTAATGCATTAGAGATTACACACCGTGGTCAGAGAAAGACAGATTCTTATGTGTTTAAACTAAAGTCATAGTTTTAAGATGACGAAACTTAGTCAAAGGGTGTTAAAATGCTAAAATATACTCATTAATAATTAATAACAATGATAGTTTTATAAATAAAATTAACCATACTAATGTCTGATTGAAAGAGCAATGACTGAAGCCCTTAATTGTATTTATAAATGTATATAGGCATAACTATTCCTTGCACAGCTGCTTTATGAAAGCAATAATCAACTCAAGGCTCTATTCTTTGCACCGCTGCATGAAGGCAGTGTGATGATGCTCTTATTACAGATGGAGAGCCGTTATAAAGTGGGTTTGGTCATCACGATCTCTCTCTCACCTGTTCTCTGGGTAATTGGTGATCTAACTACCATCTGGAAACTGTTCTTCTGAAACCAAATGACAGGTTTTAATGGCGGTGATATTTTCTCTCTATACTGTGTGATGGTGCTGCTCCACCCGTCTGTAATTACACAAACCAGCCTTCGGTGGAAATGCCACGTCTCATGTGCAGAAGAGAATATGACAGGCTGTGAGCCCACTTTAAACCAGTTGCTTGTCTTTATTTAACACTGTAATTACCGTTGTGATAATATGAGGAGAATACTGGGTTTATTTGCAAAAAAATATAATGTTTTGTACTATGTTATCATGTTTTATTGTGTTAGTTAGCTGTATTGTTAAGTTAATTTTTTTATAATTTATAAAAAAAATAATTTGAGATTAACTGGAATGAACAATGAAAAGAGCAAAAAAAAAAAAAAAAAAAAAAAAAAAAAAAAAAAAATATATATATATATATATATATATATATATATATATATATATATATATATATATATATATATATATATATATATATATATATATTTGAGAATTATAAAAAATAACAAAATAAAGGAATTATTGTCTTGATGAACCAAATACAAATACAATACAAATACAAAAAAATTTTATTACATTCTGTCATTAAAAAAAATATTAAGGTTAATAAATGAAAGGATAAAAAAATAATAAAATAAGGACAAAATGTAATTTTATTATTTGTATTTTTATTTATCTTTTTTATTATGTATTATGTATGCATCCATCTATCCATCCATGCAGTGGGAAATTTACTAAATATCTTCATGGAACATGATCTTTACTTAATATCCTAATGATTTTTGGCATAAAAGAGAAATCAATAATTTTGACCCATACAATATATTTTTGGCTATTACTACAAATATACCCCAGAGACTCAAGACTGCTTTGTGCTCCAGGGTCACACACACACACACACACACACACACACACACACACACACACACACACACACACACACACACACACACAGACACACACACACACACACACACACACACACACACTCGCGACCACACACACACACACACAGACACACACACACACACACACACACACACACACACACACACACACACACACTCGCGACCACACACACACACACACACAGACACACACACACACACACACACACACACACACACACACACACACACACACACACACACACACAGAGCAGTTGTCCACAGTCACAGGAATGAAATTACTATATATATATAAATATATACAAATGTGTAATTTTTTTTACTTTTTTTTAAATATACAAATTCATACTTATTTTAACATTTCTAATTTTCCTTTAACTGGAACTAAATAGCTAGAACTAATTAAAATTAAATAAAATAAAAAATATATAGGCTTACATAAAAATCATATTATGATAATTGTACAAAATTAACAAAAATAGCAAAACCCAACAATATTATTAAAACAATGAACAAAAACTGTTATAGTATATCAATGATATTAAAGTAACACTAGAAATTGCTTCGGTTTTATTTGAAACGTGCTCTCGGCTTCTGAACGCTGCTGTATATTGAAGTCTGTCAGAAAGCTCAGATATTTCATCCGGTCGTGTTTCAGTGATGGCTCTCTGCCTGCGGGCGCTTCGGTCTAATGGAGAGCCGTCAGATCGCCGCTGTTGGGTTTTCTTCATCACTCAAGCCCTTTATTACAGCCATTGTTGTGTAAGAGTGTGTGTGTGTGTGTGTGTGTGTCGCCGGGAGGCTGCAATTAAGCTCAGTGAGTGCTCCTCTCCTCTCCTCTCCGGTCCGCTCATCAGCGTCTCTACCCTTCATTCACAATCACTTCTTCTTCCGTCTGTCCGGCTGATTTCGTCTGTCTCTCCTGAGAGTCGCTGAGGATTGCTTGAGTAGACCAGACATCATGTATTAGAAGAGCTGTAACCTCGGTGTTTGCTTCCTCAAGAAACATGAAAGAATTATGCACCTGTCATCTGCCTTTGATGCAACAGCAGAACCCAGAAAAACACTTCCTCCGCCGGGAATCACCATCTCATTAAAACTGCGACTTAATAAGAGTTAGAAATGAACTTTGTGTCATTATTCACTCACTCTGAATCAGAGGACATCAACGTTTGGGGACAGAAGGAGTTCTTTTATCAAAAATAAATTAGTGCTTTACTTGAACAAAGATGCATGTTTGTTAAAAATGTTGAAAAAGATTTCCATTTCAGGTAAATGCTATTCTTTTGTGCTGTTTATTCATCAAAAACCCCTGAAAAATAAAAAGTAGCACATTTTCCACAAAAATATTACTATTACTTAAACTATTTCCAACATTATTATTATGATTTCTGAAGATCATGTGACACTGAAGACTGGAGGAATGATGCTGAAAATACAGCTGTGCATCACAGAAATAAATTGTTGTTTAAAATATATTCACATAGACAACAGGTTTTTTTAAATTCTAATAATATTTAACAATTTCACTCTTTTTACTGGATTTTTAGTCTAATAAACAAGGCCTCTGTGAGCAGTCGAATTAACCGACCCCAGTAGTTTCAGAATATCTTCTCTTCCATATAATGAAAGCATATCCATGGCTATTTAGCTTAAAAATAAAATAAAACACTCCATATATTAGTGAGTGAGCCGTCATATAACCATAACATAGTGCATACTGTATATCTTCTGTTATTATGATGTTTTCATGGAGTCTCTGCCGTTTTTGGACCTAATTCACTTTTATTGTATTC
>NC_068386.1:477626-493180 GCF_023724105.1 Carassius gibelio | reverse complement strand
AACACAATCAGTGTAAATATAACGATCAGTCTCCTGCAGTGTGACTCTCACGGATGCGCACACATCGCGATCTCGATGCTGAAGCGATATACCGTGCAGCCCTGGTCTGATGTGTGTTTGCTGTCTCCTCTTCCCATCATGCTCCAGTGTTTACAGAGGGCGGGGGCTCGGCGCCTCTCACACACACTCTAATGGAACGGCACACAAAAATATTTACGGCAGCGGCCTGTGTGAGGATGGAGGAGCGCTGTCTCTCTCTCGTGTCTGTCTCTCTGATGTGCAGCTAAGAGCCTTCAAACACACACACACACACATCTGCTGAATAAACAACACACGCTCATCTCGTAAACACGCACCGAGCGCTGATTGAGACACGCACACACACACACACACACTTCGGGTTCTTGCCTGGGAAACGCTCTGCGTCTCGTTTCTCGTGTCTCTCGAGTGTGTCTCGGGGCGGCCGTGGGTTTGTGTGGAGGTGAGACGCATCTGGATCTGATTGTGGGAGTGATGTTGGGCTGAATCATCTCTGCCTCCCCTGCAGACTCACAGCGTCACTACCCAGAGTTCACCTGGGTTCAGGACATGATGTTTAACAGCCCAGTGTGTGAAGTGTGTAAGTCGAGCCAGAGCGCCCTCCAGTGGACACACTCTTCCTCTGTCCTGATGGAGAGTGTGTTCGTTAAACTGATGACATGTTTATAGCAGCTGCATGAATAATAACACATCTGTTTAAAGACACAGACGTCTGAGGAAGCTGAGAAAAACACACGAGGAAGAGGAGAATATCCCTGTCGCTCTTCCTCTGGAAACAGGAAGCTCAGAGTTCAGTCAAGTTCTGTGGAGATGTGTAATGATGTGAACGCGTGTGTGGAATGAGAGTGTTTTAATTCGCTCAGGGACGTTTCTGGTTCCTCCACAGCGGTTCTTCAGAGGTCATCTGAGCGCTGGAGCTGGGATTGGTTCTCCAGGGGTCAGATGTTCAGCGTCTCTGACCTGTGAGCTGATTTCAGAAGACCTCTCACTTACACACGCCAGGAAGGTCACGTGTGTTTTCTTTCTCCCGCTCGCAGTTCAGAACAGAAATAAGCCTGTGTTTGGCTGCTAAACATCTGTGAAGCAGGGGTGTCACTGTGGCTAATCTCAAATATTTGTTCGCTCTCAGGGTTGGTGTTTTTAGCCTCTTCCAGGCTGTTATGAAACCAAGTCATTCTTTTTTCTCTCGGTGCTCGCTGACCTCTCGTACCAGAATCAACTGATAATTGACAGCCAGTCAAAACAGTTCAGTGCTGGCCGAGACCAGCGGCGTGGCACATTCCCCAATTCACCTCCGAAACCTGATCTATTGGAGATCAGTAGCAGCTGAGGCCTCCGCTCGTAACGCTTTGTCAGGATTGGCGTGAAACCCCAGATTAAACCATCAGGCGCAGAATTACATTGAAGAGAAACAAATATGTGCGGTGAGGCGAGGCGTCTGAACACGTCTGAGTTTGGCTCTGGTTTCAGCTCAGGTGCCCGAGGGAACACGGGGTCACGGTTACAGAGGGGTTAACTGGAGCCCTTCGACTGCTGAGGAGAGAAAACATGTCTTCACCTGTATAAGCAGGATCACATGTTTAAAACAACAGGTGAGGGCGAGTCTGATCAGGAACCAGCGTCCTGCATGTTCTCTGCTTCCTTTCCTCTTAGTTTAATATCTGGATAGTTGAAGGTCAGCGAGAGGACTGCCCCATGCATCATGCATCTGTTTGAATTTTAGAGCATTTACTCTATCACCGTTTAAGTTTAGTTGTAGTTTATTCAGTGTCTTAGTTTCAGGTTATTTGGGTTTATTGTAGTGTTTTACAACTGCCAAGCTCCAACCTGACTGGCATCGTTTAAATTGTTTAATGTTTTGGAGCCATGAAAATGTATTTGGGTTTATTTTCGGTTCTTGTCATGTTAGGTTAATTCAGCAGCTCTGGATGTGCTCGTGTCGTTGTTCTGGTGCTGATGGGAATGTGTTTCTATGGTAACGCAGTGTTTTGTTCTGTCTGGTGTTTTTGCTGAAGTCACATTTCTGGCGAGCCGCAGCTCTGATGGAGATGAAATGAAACGGTTCGGTCCGTGTCCGGTCGGTCTCGCTGTAAACATGGTTTCTGCCAGCGGCTGTGTGCTTCAGCGGTTTCCGCCCGTGGTTTCCTCATCGCCCCCCAGAGTCTGAGGGCCACCTGGACCCCGTCTCTCTGCCTTCACCGCTCGCTCACCCCCGGGTTCCTCACGTCGCTGTTCCTCATTGACGTATCCAAAGCAAAGCATCGCTGGGGTTAAAGAGCCGCTCCATGACCTCATGCTTGAAGTGTAGCTCGCTGGTGTTTGGTGAAGGTGGCGCACTGCAGAGAGCTGGAACTGAGTTTAACTTCCTGTGAGCACGGCCTCATGGTCCTGGTTTCCTAGTAAGAATGAAGCATGTTCTGTCTGTCCTCTTAAAGGAGTGAATAAATCATTGGAACACAGAAGCATATGATCAGCAGAATGTCTCTAGTACAAATGCACTCCATACAGTAAGAGTTCTGAAGTCATGTGATGTTTGAAAACAGCAGGATCAGTGCTGGACACTCAACTATGTTTCAGTTCAGATTCATGTCTAAAGACAGCAGTGTCATCATTTAGATTCATTCAGTTAGCTCACCCTCTCTCACCTGCAGCGCACCCCACAGGTCACCGCCTGACCCCTGACCCCTGACCCCTGGAGCGCTGTACACTCTGGTCTCGCGCTACTGCATGAATGCTGGGTAAATGATGTTGGATTCCCGTGTTTTTTCCAGCAGAGCCGGGAACAGTGAGTCACTGGGCTCGCGGCAGGATCCACGGATCTGTTTGTTGAATCTGTGCAGCTGAACTGAGCGGAGGAGAGCAAGCACTGTTCTTCGTTCCGTGAGTGTGATGTTCAGTGTCCAGACGCATGGTGTGTGCTCGCTCCTGCAGTGTGTTACAGGAGAATTAAGCCTCTGAGACGCGTCCCTCTGTAACGTCACTGCGGCGGGGCGCGACCCACTCGTGTCTTTGTTGTGGTTGAGCTGCAGAACAGTCGTCGTGAGTTTGGGGTCTCGGGGCTTTGATGCACAGGCGGCCGTCACGTCTCTGAGCGAATGCGACTTCACAGGAAGCAGAATGAGGCCGCAACGCATTTTAAACGCTTTTATTTTCTTCAAAGGGAGTCTGAGATTTGAGGAGAACATTCTCTGGCGCTGAGCTCTAAGCGCATGAGGTTTCTCATGAGTACAGCTTCTGAACTGGATCTGACCCTGTGTGTGTGTGTGTGTGTGTGTGATGCCACTGATGCTGCGTCTCACTCACATGAAGCCCCGCCCACTGCAGGATCAGATATCTTGTTAATGTTGTTGAATATGATCGTCTCTGTGTGTGTCCAGGTGAGCGGTCATCAGCCGCAGTCTGCAGTGTCAGGTTCGGTGGAGAGTGTGTGTGGCAGCAGCGCCCCCTGCGGGCAGGACAGTGGGTTCGGCAGTGACAGCGCTCGTCTGCGGATCGTCCAGATCGAGCGTCAGAGTGGCACGGGTCAGCACCGCCTCGCCCGGCCGTCACAGCAGCCCACCATCACCAAGAACCTCAGCTTCATCCCGTTCGATGTGTTCCTCACCGCCGGACGCATCTCTCTCATGACGTACACGACCGCGCCTGCGGCCAGCCCCCCCACCGACGCCCCCCCGCGGCCGGGAAAGAGCGCACTGGACGTGCCCGAGGACGAGGCGGTTCAGGGCGGGGGTCTGTGTTCGCTGACGGCCGAGGATCTGCTGAACGCTAACACTGCGGGCGGGTCGGCGGGGGTCCTGGGGGGGCGCTCGTCTGCGAGACAGGCTCTGGGCGTGACGGTGGTCAGACAGCCTGGACGCAGAGGAGACAAAGACTGCAGCCTGCAGCCAATGCTGTTCCTGCAGGTGACGCAGCCCTCCGTCTTAATCAGCTGCCACCATCGCAAACAGAGGCTGGAGCTGTCGCTGTTCGACCTCACGCTGAAGGGAGTCGCAACCAACTACAAGAGTCTGGGTGAGTGACGCTCCACACGCTACAGATACAGATAGAACCAGAGCACGACCTGTGTGTGTCCATCTCTCTCTCAGACGCAGGGAAGTCTCTCCCAGAGGCTCTAGACTACAGCGTGTTCTGGCTGCAGACGGTCGCAGGAGAAGCTGACAGCCGGACCGGCATCCCTCTGTGGTCATCAGAGACTTCCTCACTGGACCAGGTGAGTTCCAGCTGATCAGACCGGACCAGTCATTCAGTGAGTGTGTGTGTGTGTGTGTGTGTGTGTGTGTGTGCTTGAGCCTGATCACATCTCCATCTCTCTCTCTCTCTCTCTCTCTCTCAGAGTTGAAGGTGGACATCAGTCGGCCGGTGAGACTTAGTCCCACTCTGGCCAAAATTGAGCAGGCGAAGGTCTTCTGGAAGAGGCTCTTTCCTGAGAGGGAGGGCGAGGCACAGCCCAGAACACCTGCAGGCTCCGCCCACCACTGCAGCGAGGCCCCGCCCACAGCTGACGTGCTGCTGCGCTCTCTGCAGTCACCCGTTCCCTTCCACAAGATCTCGCTGCACACGGTGCAGATGGTGGTCAGTGTGGAGATGGAGGAGCACGCGGCGCGGCCCCAGGTCTGACCCTGTCTGTGTCGGCCATGACAGGTGCGCTGACGCTGAAGAACGCCATCAAACCCGGAGGTTAGTCGCATACATGCCATGCATTTCCTTTGATTCATGCACTGTGTGTGTGGTTTCTCTTGATTGGGCCTTTAATCCAGCTCTGTTCTTCTTACCAACCAAGCACTGCAGCAGATAATCAGAGCGTTTGTTTGATTTACGTTGCCCGGAAATCCAGTTAATCCCTGTGAGCCTTTAACAGGGCTGAGGGCGAGTGTCCGCAGCGGATGCGCACAGGAAGTGTGTTTCCCGTCATGCGTGCTGGTCCTGGGGCAGAGTTACAGACGCGTCTGATGTCCTGATTCGGGGCTCTGAGGATGATGGTCCTGGGGGGCCTGATGATGACTAATAATTTAAAATAATGAGCTCAAACAGCTAAAACTCAGTGATATATCTGATTTTAACTCACCTCCTCAACATTTATTTGTTGTTTCTGAAGATGTTTTTTTTTTTGTAAATATATTGAGTAAAATAATATTTTTATTTGTTCCTGATTGTTCCATTCCATTAAATGAGGAACAACTGGAAAAGTCCTACAGATTGACTCTGATGATGGTGGGTGTGAGTTCTGTGAACATCAGTGGAAGTGAGCGTGTTTCTCTCTCTCTCTCTCTCTCTCTCTCTCTCTCTCTCCCTCTCTCTCACCCCCCCCCCCCTCACTCTCTACCCCCCCTCCCTCTCTCTCTCTCTCTCTCTGTCTCTCTCTCACTCTCTCTCTCTCCCTCTCTCTCTCCCCCCCTCCCCCTCTCTCTCACTCTCTCTCACTCTCCCTCACTCTCTCTCTCTCTCTCTCTCTCTCTCTCTGTCTCTCTCTCACTCTCTCTCTCTCTCTCTCTCTCTCTCTCTCTCTCTCTCTCACTCTCTCTCACTCTCTCTCTCCCTCACACTCTCTCTCCCTCTCTCTCTCCCCCCCTCCCCCTCTCTCTCACTCTCTCTCCCTCACACACTCTCTCTCTCTCTGTCTCTCTCTCTCTCTGTCTCTCTCTCTCCTCCCCCCCTCTCCCCCCCCCCCCCCCCCTCTTGTTCATGTGATGGGCCTGGACTCGGCGAGCTAGAGCCGGTCTCTGTGCTGCCCATCTGCTCAACAGATGCTGGCATAGAGCTTCTCCAGATAAAGTAATTGTTAAGAATTTTAATTAAAACCTCAACAATTTGCACTTGTTTACTGGATTGAACATAACTGCAGCATGAGACATGCGTCCGGCCGCGAGCCAGGCGGACTCTCTCTGCAGCCCATAGTTTGATGTGCCTTTATTAAACACAGTCCAATCGGAGCTTGGCCAAACGCTGGTAAACAGCAGACGAGAACGAGAGCTTTTGTGCTGGTTCTGCAGTCCTGCTTGTGTTTGTGTGCAGAGATGACCGTGTGCTCTCTCTTTTGTGAGGTTTTGCATGCTAAATAAGTTTTTAATGCTACAGGACTGCGTGTGGAAGCTGGATGTTGTTGCTCTTCTGGGATGCTTGTATATCAAGTGAATGTGTGACGCAGGACTGTATCAAGTCAAGTCACATTTTCTTCTGTAGTTCTTTATACAATCCAGACGGATTCAAAGCAGCTTCACAGTGATGAACAGGGAAATCACAGGAAGAACAAGAAACCGTGTTAATGTTAAATTAATCAGTTATGAAACCAATTCAGTTTCAGCCGTAAAGCAGCTCTACAG
This sequence comes from Carassius gibelio, assembly GCF_023724105.1. Taxonomy (NCBI): domain Eukaryota; kingdom Metazoa; phylum Chordata; class Actinopteri; order Cypriniformes; family Cyprinidae; genus Carassius; species Carassius gibelio. Next base: position 486,821 of record NC_068386.1, on the reverse strand, counting down.
AAGACAACAGATCATTATTCACATCATCTCAGTTCAGTTCAATAAGTGAATGAGGTTAGGTTGCAAAGTTATTGTTAGTGTCTTGAGTTAATTGAATTCAAGTTCAGTTCAAGTTGTATTCTCATCAGATAGTGCCATTGGTTTCAAATCAGTAATAACACTGAATATTAATTTTTATATCATAGTAAAATGGCCTTCATACTAGTCTTTATTCATTTATTGGAATTGTACTGCTGTTGTAAACTGATGCAGATCTGCAGGATGTGAGTGTGTGTGTGTGTGTGTTTGTTATGGTGTTGAGTGTGTGTGTGTGTGTGTTATAGTGTTGAGTGTGTGTGTCTCTCCTGTGGGACTCAGCGTTGTTTATGAAGGTCACACTGCTGCCAGACCAAAGCCACACGCTCCTAAATCTGTCCTGTCATTCACTGAGCCAAAGATGAGCTACAGCTGAGTGTCAGTGCCAGATGGAGACGTGTGTGTCCGTGGATGATCCATCAGAGGAGGTGAATCTGAATCTGAAGCGCCCAAAACACTGTCAGACACCTGGATACACGGCAGCAGCAACAGACACACGGGAAGAACAGTGCAGCACTTGAAACACGCAAACACGTGATTCCTGACCGACTGTGCTCGATGACTGCCGTTTAAACCCTCCCTCCACCATTCAAGAACGAACACTGATGTTATTTCTGTCTGTTTTCTCTCTCTAGATGGTTTTAAGGAGGTCTGTCTGTCGGTTCAGTGCGAGGACGTGTTGGTGCGGACGGGTCTGAAGGACAGAAGTGCAGTGTTTGTGGGTCCGTTCTCCTGCAGTGCGGATCTGGAGGCTCATTGGTGCAGACACAGTGGAAGCCCCGCCCTCGACTCGTCTGGACCACCGAGAGTGTTGATTGACCTGAAGGGAGGCCTTCTGCAGGTATGATGTCTTTCTCAACATGTGTCCTTACAACGCTTCATATGGAATCATACGCTTTGAGTGTGGCTGCTGAACGTGCAGAAATCCCCTAATGTTCCTGTTCAATCCTGTTAGTCAGAGACACACGGACTCATTCTGAGTCAGAGATTCCTGCTGACTCAGGCCAAATACACACACACACACAGAGACAATTCACTAGCCGTGAGACATTCGATTCCCTTAATGATGCAACTGTTTTGCATTAAATGCATCCAGAGTGTCAATCATGGAGCAATTTGGGTAGCAATAATCAGAGATAGACACTGGTGGTCAGTCCCACTAACTGGTTTAAGCGTTGTTAGCGATCGTTCAGCTGACTGACACTTGCAGTAGATTCATAACTCATAACAGCGAATACTGAACACTCACATGCAACATGAAATAAATAGGTGAGCAAGCAGGTCACTGTGATTTAGAGCTGATCTGATATATCTCTGTCTGTGTTTCTCTCTGTCTGACTGTTTATGTGTCTCTGTCTGTCTGACTGTCTCTCTGTGTTTCTGGCTGTCTGTCTGTGTCTTTGTCTGTCTGTGTTTCTGACTGTCTGTCTGTCTGTCTCTGTCTGTCTGTCTGTCTGTGTTTCTGGCTGTCTGTCTGTGTGTGTCTCTGTCTGTCTGTCTGTGTCTCTGTCTGTCTGTCTGGTCTGTCTGTGTCTCTGACTGTCTGTCTGTCTCTGTCTCTCTGTGTTTCTGACTGTCTGTGTCTCTCTGACTGTGTCTGTCTGTGTCTCTGTCTGTCTGTGTCTCTGACTGTGTCTGTCTGTGTCTCTGTCTGTCTGTGTCTCTGACTGTCTGTGTTTCTGACTGTCTGTCTGTCTGTGTCTGTCTGTGTTTCTGAATGTCTGCCTGTCTGTCTGTCTGGTGTCTGTCTGTCTGTCTGTCTGTGTCTCTGACTGTCTGTCTTTCTGTCTCTGTCTGTCTGTGTCTCTGTCTGTGCCTCTGACTGTCTGTCTTTGTCTGTGTGTGTCTCTGTCTGTCTGTCTGTGTCTCTGTCTGTCTGTCTGTCTGTGTTTCTGACTGTCTGTGTCTCTCTGACTGTGTATGTCTGTGTCTCTGTCTGTGTCTCTGTCTGTCTGTGTCTCTGACTGTCTGAGTCTCTGACTGTCTGTGTCTCTGTCTGTCTGTGTCTCTGTCTGTCTGTGTCTCTGTCTGTCTGTGTCTCTGTCTGTGCCTCTGACTGTCTGTCTGTGTCTGTCTGTGTTTCTGACTGTCTGTCTGTCTGTGTTTCTGACTGTCTGTCTGTGTCTGTCTGTCTGTCTGTGTCTGACTGTCTGTCTTTCTGTCTCTGTCTGTCTGTCTGTCTGTGTTTCTGACTGTCTGTCTGTGTCTGTCTGTCTGTCTGTGTCTCTGTGTTTCTGACTGTCTGTGTCTGTCTCTCTGTGTTTCCGACTGTCTGTGTCTGTCTCTCTGTGTTTCTGACTGTCTGTGTCTCTGTCTGTCTGTCTGTGTCTCTGACTGTCTGTCTGTGTCTTTGTCTCTCTGTGTCTCTGTCTGTCTGTGTCTGTCTGTGTTTTCTGACTCTCTGTCTGTGCCTCTGACTGTCTGTCGGTGTCTCTGTCTGTATGGGTTTCTGTCTGTGTCTGTCTGTCTGACTGACTGTTTCCATCTGTGTGTCTTTGGCAGGTGTTTTGGGGGCAGCAGCAGTTTAACTGTTTGTCTGAGATTCAAGAGCAGCTGCAGAGCTACTGGAATCAGATGAGCAGAACAGAGGCGGAGTCTAATGATAAGCCCCTCCTCTCTACACTGCTTCGCACCCCTAGCCCCGCCCAGTCAGAATACTCCTCTGATGACCTGCGCACAGGCCTCTTCCAGTACATACAAGACTCAGGTAACACACACAGACATATTATAGCTTTATATAGCACGCATAAGAGAGAATGATTATATTTGTCTGTCTGTCTGTCAGCGTGTCAGAAGCTGCCGTCGCCTCATGAGGTGGTGTTTTGGAGAGAGACGGACGAGTCTCCAGGTGTGATGCTGTGGCGGTATCCTGAACCGCGTGTGATCACGTTCCTCAGGATCACACCTGTTCCCTTCAACACCACGGACGACCCTGACATCAGCACAGCCGACCTCGGGGACGTGCTGCAGGTGAGCGCTTCATTTAGCTGACTGGACCGTCACAGCAAGACTGCAGGAGGGAATGAATGTGGATTTGAGTTTCACACACACACACACACACACAGAACCAGCTAATAGATCATATTTAACTGATTTCAGCTAAGAACTTTATTTTTTTAATTAATTGCAGCTTCAAAAATCCTCCATTAATTGATTCTGTGATTTGGTTTCAGCAGTTTTGCAGGAAACATTGTGATTTGATCAGGAGGCACAGATTTTATTACAGAGACAGACAGAGAGACCTTTTGTTTGAGAGTGTGTGTGTGTGTGTGTGTGGATGACATGTTCCTCTTTCATTCTTTAGTTCTGTGTCTCTCGGTTTGTGTTTTTGCTCAGTTTTATGGTGACTCTCACTGTATTTCATGAGCTTCCTCATGTTCTAATGCAGCAGCTTCTCATGATCATCAGTGTTTCTTTCATCTGATGGAGCATCAGTACTTCACATCAGAAGCTCTTTAAGACTGACCGTGTGTGTGTGTGTGTGTGTGTGTGTGTGTGTGTGTGTGTAGGTGCCCTGCAGTCTGGAGTTCTGGGACGAGCTGCAGCGGTCATTTGTGCCATACAGAGAGTTCAGCCTATCAGAGAGCAGCGTGTGTGAGCTGACCCTGCCCACTCTGACCCCTGACACAAACCAGACTGACCTGGTGACCTCTGACCTCTGGAGGGTTGTGCTCAACAGCCCCAGTGACGGTGGAGATGAGAGGTGAGTGTGTTTCCTGTGTGTGTTTCAGAGGTCAGTGTGTCGGTGTGTAACTCTGTGTGTGTGTGTGTGTGTGTGTGTGTGTGTGTAGTTCGGACAGTGAATCAGGTTCTCAGGTGCCTTCTGAGCAGCTGGTGTGTCCCACCGCTCTGGCCGCCTGTACACGTGTGGACTCGTGTTTCGCGCCGTGGTTTGTGCCGTCAGTTGGTGTCTCCATACGACTGGCGTACCTGGAGCTGCACTTCTGTCACAACCTGGATCAGCTGGGCACAGGTGTGTGTGTGTGTGTGTGTGTGTGTTGTGCCAGTCTGTCTGAGAGAGAGAGACTCAATACAAATCAATATAAATAAGCACAACTGCACACAAAGTTATAGATGCATACTGTGGTAGAACAAAAGTATATTTCTAATCAGTGTCCCTGCAGCACAGAAGCAGTCACAGATATACTTGTAGCAATAGACAACAATACATTGATTGGGTCACAATTATTGATTTTTCTCTTAATGCCAAAAATCCTTATATATTAAATATTATATATATATATATATATATATATATATATATATATATATATATATATATATATATATATATATATATATATACATTTTTGATTAGTAAAATGCATTGCTAAGAACTTTTTTATTGATTTCTCAATATTTAGATTTTTTGCTCCCTCAGATTCCAGATTTTCAAATAGTTGTATCTCAGAAAAATATTGTCCTCCTTACAAACCTTACATCGATGGAGAGATCATTTGTTCAGCTTTTAGATGACTTAGAAATCTTAATATCGAAAAATTTTACACAAATATGATTGAAGTAAGCAACATCACACGACCAAGATTTTCCCCCAAATATCACCGATAGCAATGTGACACTGATTTTATACAATAGTATTTCAATTAACAAGAATTTAAAATTTAATTAAATGACTTATATTTTACACAATATTGACAGTTTTTTCTCAAATAAGAATAGTTCCAATCAAAGCCACAGCAGAACTGTTGAGTGTCTCTGAGCAACACAGTGCCATTTCGTTAAAGGATGATTCATGTTTTTGTTTTTGGTCTAAAGGAGTGAGTCATTGATTCAGTGATGGATTCATGAAGTGTCTTGTTTCTGAACAAATCAGTTGAGTGAATGACTCATCGACTCAATCATTAAAACAGTCGTTTGCTGCCTCCTGCTGGTGCTTTAGCTTCATATTTAAAAGGATCATTGTGTTTTTCACAATATTTCTTATTTGTAAGTTTTAAATATTTATAAATATGTAAAATCATATAAAATATTTTATGGATTTGAAATGTGGTGGTGTAAATGCATTTATGGCAGCTTAGCTTCATCGAACAGTGTGTAAACACGTCTGCTTCTGTTTCCTCAGCCGTGGAAAGACAGTTTGTTGATAATGATTTCATTTAACAACAGAGCACTTTATTTTGATGTAGTCCAGACTGGAGGAATTGTAATGTTTATTCACTTTTAACTTTTATTATGTAATAATCTTTTTGCATTGAAAAAAAAAAAAGTATACAATTTTGTTTGTATATGCAGTAAATTTGAGTTCTTAGAAAGAAAACTGCAGTCTGTTAATTAGGGATCTTTAGGTGCTTTCAGGAGGCTCAGGTTAAGTCCGAGTTTCCCATGGGCTTCATGAGCTGGTGGAAAGCTGATTATTTGTCATAAAAATTTAAGAAATAATAAGAAGAAAAATACTATCAAAATAAAATGCTTATCAAAAATCTATTAAATAATAAAAATGCAACATTGAAAGAATATATATTAAAAATGATGAAATGTTGTATTAGTTAAGCTTCATGTCATGACACCATTAACCATCTCAAGAGGACTGGGAATGTGTGTAATGTGTATAATTCCACTCTTTCCTCAGCGCCGTGCCAGAAGCTCCGCCCCTTCCTCCCAGACAGGAAGTCTCCTCAGGATCAGGAGTTTGCGGTGGTGTGTGTGCGTGAGCCGTGTGTGTTTGTGCGTCAGTGGAGTGACGTGATGCAGTGCTGTCATGAGCTCAGCTTCTCTTCCACACTGAGCTGCAGACTGCTGGAGTACCGCAACCTCACCTACCTGTCCATCATCCAGCCGGTCAGCCTGCGGGGACACGCCACACACACACACACACACACGCGCTCCCGGCGCACGCTGCACTGTGACACCACGCTCACACCGCTGCACGTCGCCGTCGGTCAGTACGCCGTTCACACACTGGACCCGAGCGCTGCAGGCCTGGGACACAGGTGAGACCAGACCAGACCATCACTGATGGGGAATAAAAGGGTTTCAAAGCAGCTGCGTGGTGTTGCTCTGACAGTTCCTGGAGTGTGTGTGGATTGTTCACTTACAGACCCATCAAACCTCACACACTCTCTCTCTCTCTCTCTCTCACACACACACACACACACACACACACACACACACACACACACACAGTGTCCTGACAGACAGTCACATGTGCTCAGACACAGATTATAGAGCGGTTTAATGTGATCTGTCCCAGAGTTCTGCTGGTTCTGGATGTTAGTGGGTGTGTTTATAAGTGATGGACAGACAGTGTCTCTTTCATCACTGTATCATGTGACTCTTTAAATGTGAGAGGATTAGTGTTTTTCTGTGGAGTGTTACTGTGTTTCTCTATAAACACACTCTCTCTCACACACACACACACACACACACTCATCTGTGCTCTCCTGACAACACACACACACACACACACACACACACACACTCCACAGGTCCAACAACAGCTCATACACTCAGTGGGAGAGGAGAGAATGATGGGAAATGTTGGTGTGACTCAGAGTTTGGAGGTGCTACTGGTGTGTTGAGATGTTTCCAGTAAAGAGTGTGTGTGTGTGTGTGTGTGTGTGCGCGCGTGAGTGTGAGAGAGAGACATTAAAAAGCATCAGACTTTGAAGAGATGATGAGTCTGAACCAGTACAGGAACTGGATCTCAGTTCATCAAACCTTTTCTACATCCAACAGATGATCTCACACAGACTCCAGAGTGAACACGTCTTACATGCGTGTGCTGGTGTTCTTCTGTCTGTGGACCATCAGACAGACGTTCACATGAGTGACTGAACTGATGCTCTGTTCGTTGTGTTTCAGAACGGTGTGGTAGACGCAGAGGAAGTGGTTTTCAGTCATTACGTCATCTGTAACGACACACAGGAAGTTCTTCGGTTTGGACAAGTGGACACAGATGAGAGCATCCTGCTGCAGAGCAACCAGAGTCACCAGTACAGCTGGAGAACCCACAAATCCCCACAGGTGTGTGTTTGTGTGTGTGAGGGAGTGAAAGAGAGTAAGTCAAGTCACCTTTATTTATATAGCGCTTTAAAAAAAATACATTGCGTCAAAGCAACTGAACGACATTCATTAGGAAAACAGTGTGTCAATAATGCAGAATGATAGTTAAAGGCAGTTCATCATTGAATTCAGTGATGTCATCTCTGTTCAGTTTAAATAGTGTCTGTGCATTTATTTGCAATCAAGTCAATGATATCGCTGTAGACGAAGTGACCCCAACTAAGCAAGCCAGAGGTGACAGCGGCAAGGAACCGAAACTCCATCGGTGACAGAATGGAGAAAAAAACCTTGGGAGAAACCAGGCTCAGTTGGGGTCAGTTCTCCTCTGACCAGACGAAACCAGTAGTTCAATTCCAGACTGCAGCAAAGTCAGATTGTGCAGAAGAATCATCTGTTTCCTGTGGTCTTGTCCTGGTGCTCCTCTGAGACAAGGTCTTTACAGGGGATCTGTATCTGGGCTCTAGTTGTCCAGGTTAAAGAGATGGGTCTTTAATCTAGATTTAAACTGTGTCTGCCTCCCGAACAATGTTAGGTAGGTTATTCCAGAGTTTAGGCACCAAATAAGAAAAGGATTTTGCGCAGTTGATTTTGATATTCTAGGTATTATCAAATTGCCTGAGTTTTGAGAACGTAGCGGACGTAGAGAGTATAATGTAAAAGGAGCTCATTCAAATACTGAGGTGCTAAACCATTCAGGGCTTTATAAGTAATAAGCAATATTTTAAAATCTATACGATGTTTGATAGAGAGCCAGTGTAGCGATGACAGGACCGGGCTAATATGGTCATACTTCCTGGTTCTAGTAAGAACTCTTGCTGCTGCATTTTGGACTAGCTGTAGTTTGTTTACCAAGCGTGCAGAACAACCACCCAATAAAGCATTACAATAATCTAACCTTGAGGTCATAAATGCATGGTTTAACATTTCTGCATTTGACATTAAGAGCATAGGCCGTAATTTAGATATATTTTTGAGATGGAAAAATATAGTTTTACAGTTTTACAAATGCTAGAAACGTGGCTTTCTAAGGAAAGATTGCGATCCAGTAGCACACCTAGGTTCCTAACTGATGACGAAGAATTGACAGAGCAACCATCAAGTCTTAGACAGTGTTCTAGGTTATTACAAGCAGAGTTTTTAGGTCCTATAATTAACACCTCTGTTTTTTCTGAATTTAGCAGTAAGAATTTACTCGTCATCCAATTTTTTATATCGACTATGCATTCCATTAGTTTTTCAAATGGTGTGTTTCACCAGGCTGCGAGGAAATATAGAGCTGAGTATCATCAGCATAACAGTGAAAGCTAACACCATGTTTCCTGATGATATCTCCCAAGGGTAACATATAAAGCGTGAAGAGTAGCGGCCCTAGTACTGAGCCTTGAGGTACTCCATACTGCACTTGTGATCGATATGATACATCTTCATTCACTGCTACGAACTGATGGCGGTCATATAAGTATGATTTAAACCATGCTAATGCACTTCCACTGATGCCAACAAAGTGTTCAAGTCTATGCAAAAGAATGCTGTGGTCAATTGTGTCAAACGCAGCACTAAGATCCAATAAAACTAATAGAGAGATACACCCACGATCAGATGATAAGAGCAGATCATTTGTAACTCTAAGGAGAGCAGAACAGAGTGAGTTTGTGTGTGTGTGTGAGAGAGAGAGAGTGAGTTTGTGTGTGTTTGTGAGTGTAACTGTGTGTGTGTGTGTGTGTGTGTGTGAGAGAGTGAGTTTGTGTGTGTAAAAAGTTGAACACCTGCAGCAGCGCCAGTCTTGATACGCTTAATGATGTTTGTAAGATAATGCCTGAACGTGACAGCAGCTATTGTACCACACACACAAAGACACACACACACACACACACACACACACACACACTAGAGGCTCAAGGGTTTTTCCCTCTTTATGAACATGATGTGTGTCTGTATCTGGAAGAGTTTCCTGTTCCTGCGGCCGCAGTCTGAATGTGTCCAGAGTTGCTCAGACACACTGACCACAGCAGCCGCGTCTCTCTGTGTTTGTCTGTCTCTGACCGCAGTGTCTAGTGCCGTCCTGGCTGTGGTCCTCTCTGGCGGTTTGGTCCGAGT
>NC_068386.1:459818-469626 GCF_023724105.1 Carassius gibelio | reverse complement strand
ACTTGATTGCAAATAAATGCACAGACACTATTTAACTGAACAGAGATGACATCACTGAATTCAATGATGAACTGCCTTTAACTATCATTCTGCATTATTGAGACACTGTTTTCCTAATGAATGTCGTTCAGTGCTTTGACGCAATGTATTTTGTTTAAAGCGCTATATTAATAAAGGTGACTTGACACACACACACACACACACACACACACACACACATATAAAACACACACAAGCGCACACAAACAAGCACATGCAAACCCACACAAACAGAAGCACACACACACACACACACACACACACAGTGTAATATAGTAGCTTATGTCTTTCTCTGATGACACACACACACACACACACACACATTACTGTCGTATCTCTCATCAGACACACTGAATGTGGGGAATCAGATGTGTGTGTGTGTGTGTGTGTGTGATCAGCAGTGGTGTTGTGATGTGTTTATTTGCACTGGCCCACTGCGCTGCTGCTTTAAACACAGCCTGCCAGTCTAACGGCCTCCAGATGTGCGGAGCGCCAGAGGAGATCTGATGTTTCTCACCAGCGACCATAAACATCTGCACTGATCGCCGTTTCCATGGTGACAGCGATCGATCACGCTCACAGCATCACAGGACGAGATCACACACACACACACACACATCTGCTGCATCAGTGATGATCACATAACACACAAGAACACAGAAGAGATCATCCTGTGAGACTTGCTTTCTTCAGATACTTTGAAGAAAGGTGCGAACCAAACAACATTGGAGTCTACTGACCTTTATAATATAGACACAAAACAACACTGAGATTTAAAATCATACAGGTTTGGGAGAGTAAATAAAGACAGGACGATGATTTCTGTCACTTTAACAGACATAAAAACAGTCCTCATTATCTTCATCTAAATATAATTTCTCATTGTGTTTGCATGAGATCCAGCGAGTGTCTGAGGAGATTCTCACGCCAGCTGATTCATGACACGTCCAGTGACATCATCTCCCGCTCGCCGCTAAACAGCCCTGAGCTCTGAGAATTCTGGGTAACAGCACAGCGAGATTTACAGCCACAATCAAATTCAATTGCATTTAATTTAAACTGAAATGACTGTAATTAGTGGTGAGCGCATCAGCGGAGAGAGACGGAGAGAGACGGAGAGAGCGTTCAGCAGGACGTGGTGTGTGTGAGGACGAGGGCGATGGTGATCTGAGAGTGTGTTCTCACACACAGCCCGTCCTGCAGGCCAAACACCTGCCACACGCATGTTCTGCATCAGCCTGATAAGAGTTTAATATCCTCGCACACATCATCATCATCATCATCATCACGGTGGCCGCAGAGCCTCCTCTGCCTCCTGAGAGCAGTAACTCGCTGCGTGTCGACAGCAGGATGGGCTTCCTGTGAGCCGCTCTCACTCACCGTGTTTGAACTCGCATTTCAACATCTTAATTGCTCTGGTCATTTATCTCCCGCTGAGTTTATATGTCACAAACAGCCTGTAAACAGACGACGACACCAGCCATGTGCTAGCAGAGGGGCGGGGGGTCATTATCTGACTGAACACTGAGGCAGAGGTTGAACTTTGACCTCCGGTGTGAAATCAGGTTGGTGTCAGTGATCTGTTGAGATGTGCAGTTAGTCACAGACAGACTCGATCCTAACACTCCACACGTGCAGCTCACAACACACTCCTGAGAGTGACCTGAGCTAACCAGCATCCATCTCACTCGATTCAGCATCCACCCAGCTGCTCTATACTCTTTCCTCCTGAATGAATATCATCAGCCCTGTCAATGAAGTTTTCCCCGTAGTTTTCTTGCACTTTGACTCATTTGTTCCTCTGAATGAAACTAGGGATGGGCGTTTTCCGCAAATATCACATTTGAATATTTGAGCTCACAAAAAACGAATATTTGAATATTCATTTATTCGTTTATTTAAATTAAGGTTAATGAGACAGACGTTATTTTTCAGCAACATTTATTGTTTCCGTCATTTTGAACAAGCTTACACACAATAAGCTTGAACATTACACATCGTGTTTTGTAGCTGAAAACCTTTAACAATGCAAAAGTTTTTAACAAAAAAAGTTAAAGATAAAATGTAAAGCAGCCTGCAGTAATAAGGCTATTGTAGAATGCAGGGCCGTATACAGAATTCCTAAAATAATTAGCAGATTTCCTCTCAGACCTTCTAGTTACAGTTGATAAGGCGCTAATCATGGGAGATTTTAATATTCACGTTGATAATGCAAATGATGCATTAGGACTTGCGTTTACTGACCTAATAAACTCTGTTGGAGTCAAGCAAAATGTCACCGGGCCCACTCATCGTTTTAATCATACACTAGATTTAATTAAATTCTTACTGATATAAATACTGTATCTCAAAGTGATGATATTACAGACCATTTCCTTGTATCGTGCATGCTGCGTATAACTGATATTAACTATATGTCGCAGCGATACCGTCTGGGCAGAACTATTGTTCCAGCCACCAAAGAAAGATTTGCAAATAACCTGCCTGATCTATCTCAACTGCTATTTGTACCCAAAAATACACAACATGACTGACAACATGGGCACTATTTTCTCTAATACATTAGAAGCTGTTGCCTCCATCAAATTGAAAAAGGTTAGAGAAAAACGTACTGTACCATGGTATAACAGTAATACTCACTCTCTCAAGAAAGAAACTCTTAGTCTTGAACGCAAATGGAGAAAAACTAACTTAGAAGTTTTTAGAATTGCATGGAAAAACAGTATGTCCAGCTATAGACAGGCTCTAAAAACTGCTAGGGCAGAGCATATACACAAACTCATAGAAAATAACCAAAACAAGGTTTTTATTTAGCACAGTGGCTAAGTTAACAAATTACCAGACGCCACCTGATTCAAATATTCCACCAACGTTAAATAGTAATGACTTTATGAATTTTTTCATCATAAACTCGTCGTTAACTTTAGGACACGTCCCAAAACCATTCAAGCTGGCGGTTATCAAGCCTCTTATTAAGAAACCAAAACTAGATCCTAGTGTACTGCCAAATTATAGGCCTATTTCAAATCTTCCATTTATGTCTAAAATTTTAGAAAAAGTTGTGTCTGCTCAATTGAGCACCTTCCTGCATAAAAATGATCTGTATGAAGAATTTCAGTCAGGTTTTAGGCCCCACCATAGCACAGAAACTGCACTTGTTAAAATTACAAATGACCTGCTCCTTGCGTCAGACCAAGGCTGCATCTCATTTCTAGTCTTACTTGATCTTAGTGCTGCGTTCGACACCATAGATCATGACATACTCATAGATCGATTACAAAACTATACAGGTATTCAAGGGCAGGCTCTAAGATGGTTTAGATCCTACCTGTCCGATCGCTACCATTTTGTTTACTTAAATGGGGAGTCGTCTTACTTATCATCAGGAAAATATGGAGTGCCACAAGGCTCTGTCCTAGGTCCCCTTCTATTTTCAATATACATGTTGCCCCTTGGTAATATTATTAGAAAATACGGAATTAGCTTCTACTGTTATGCTGATGATACTCAGCTATATATCTCAACGAGACCAGATGAAACTTCCCAATTATCTAAGCTAACAGAGTGTGTTAAAAATGTAAAAGATTGGATGACCAATAATTCTCTCCAATTAAATTCAGATAAGACAGATGAATTAATTATTGGACCAAAAAACACTACACAGAATCTTGTAGATTACAATTTGCAACTAGACGGATGCACTGTTACTTCCTCTACAGCAGGGATATCCTGCAGAGTTTAGCTTCAGCCCTCATAAAAACTCACCTGCCTGTGTCTATCTAGTCATCCCGAAAACACTGCCTTGTTCAGGTGTGTTTAATTAGGGTTGGAGCTAAACTCTGCAGGATAGTGGCCCTCCAGGACCGGAGTTGTCTATCCCTGCTCTACAGTCAAAAATCTGGGTGTTATATTAGACAGCAACTTGTCTTTTGAAAATCATATTTCCCATGTTACAAAAACTGCATTCTTCCATCTTAGAAACATTGCCAAGCTACGAAACATGTTATCTGTTTCTGATGCAGAAAAGCTAGTTCATGCATTCATGACCTCTAGACTGGACTATTGTAATGCACTTCTAGGTGGTTGTCCTGCTTCTTCAATAAACAAGCTACAGGTCGTCCAAAATGCAGCAGCTAGAGTCCTTACGAGGTCAAGAAAATATGATCATATTACCCCAATTTTACAGTCTCTGCACTGGCTACCTATTAAGTTCCGTATCAGTTACAAATTATCATTACTTACCTATAAGGCCCTAAATGGTTTAGCTCCAGCGTACCTAACTAACCTTCTACCACGCTACAACCCATCACGCATCCGCACCGCATCAAGTAAAAAACATCTCAACTTATCAGAATGCCGCAAGCGCACCGCGGGTCATGTGACAAGAACTAAAAATTCAGCTTCACCCTTTCCCGTAACAATGTTGAAAGCTCAGCCAAGATGAAGGAACAGCTGATCATAGCTGTATATGGATTGCCATTTTGAAATAAATTTAGTAGCAGAGCTACTGCAAGCGATTTTTAGTGCTGCAAATCCATTTATCCTTTCCATTTATTTTTATAATTTCCGCGCATTCATGGAGAGAGCACGTCATTGTTGCTTAGCAACGGCAGACGCCTCAGAAGTGCTTTGGAAAGAAGGGAGAAAGCGCGTTTTTTAGGCGCGATATGTGAACGGCCCCTTATTCATTCATTAATTATTTTTTGCTTGCATTTTTTTTTGAAATTTGAATATCATTTTTATTTATCGAATAATTAGAGCAGAACAAATATTCGAATGTTCAACTATCCGTGCACACCCCAAATGAAACAGAATTAGAATCAAACGCATCATAATAGGAACAGTAGGAAGACACACGAGGTGTCAGAGTGTGTGTGTGTGTGTGTGTGTGTGTGTTTGTGTGAGTGTGTGTGTTTGTAAAAGAGAGTGAACGTACGTGTTGTGGTTGTGATTCTCACAGTGGGAGCGTCTCAGAATAGCATCAGAGAGACCACAACTATTTACACACACACAGAAAGACAGACACACATACACACACACAGAAAGACACACACACACACACACACACACAGAAAGACAGACACACATACACACACACAGAAAGACACACACACACACACACAGAAAGACAGACACACATACACACACACAGAAAGACAGACAGACACACACACACAGATACAGACATGAACACACACACACACAAGCACACACACAGACACACACACACTCTCCCTCTCACACACACACTCACACAATCTCTCTCTCTCACACACACACACACACACACTCACACAATCTCTCTCTCACACACACACACACACACAGACACACAAGCAAACTCACACAATCTCTCTCACACACACACACACACACACTCACACAATTTCTCTCTCTCTCACACACACACACACACACACACACACTCACTGGTAGATGTCTTTGCGCAGGACGGAGCGTGGCAGTGGATTATCAGCCTGAGGAGCAATGCTCACTGATCCAATCTTCAGCACAACCGTGTCTTCCTTCCTGTGCTTGAGCTGTGAATCTGAACACACACACACACACACATCATCATCATCATCATCATCATCATCATCATCAGTGGTAGCGCTGCAGTGAGGGTGGCGTGTGCTCACGTGTGCTGCTCTGCGTGTCCTCCAGGGGGCAGAAGACCCGGATCACGCTGGTGTTGAGGTAGACGAGCGGCAGGCTGCTGGACGACAGCGAGTGTCCTCTCATGGGCTGCCCGGCTGACACACGCTCTCGGATCGGAGGACGCAGCTGCTGCGGGGGGGACACCTGGAACACACGCGCCACCATCACCAGCAGGGGGCAGGACAGCACCAGGTCGAAGGGTTGTGCTGTGAGCAGGATCTCGTGCAGGTGCTGTGGTGACCCGTCCACCCCGTCCTCACACAGCCTCTGAGACGCCGGCACACGCTCCTGACGCGCCGTCAGCTTATGCCTCACGTTACGCGTCACGGCCTGCGTGTAGGTCACCGACAGGAAGCCGTGCTGCTGGTGCGAGACCTCCAGAGCCTTCGCCGCCGTCTGTCAGGCCATCAGAGGTCAGAGGTCAGATGTGGTTAAGGCTCGAGCGATTAAAGGGATAGTTCACTCAAAGATTAAAATGTTATATTTATCTGGTCACCCCCAGGGCATCCGAGACTGAGATGTTTAACTCAAACCGTTGCAGTCTGTCAGTCTTATAATGTAAGTGGATGGAAATCACAAAAAAACAAAAACAAGTTAAACCCTGCGGCTCGTGACAATACATTGATGTGTAAAGACACAAAATGATCAGTCTGTGCAAGAAACTGAACAGTATTTATAGCATTTTTTTCCCTTCACGCAATGCGCTCAGGAGAGTTTGGACACTGTGAGAATGGTAAAAAATTATATAAATTCTGTTCAGTTTCTTGCACAGATTGATCGTTTTGTGTCTTTACACATCAGTGTAAAGTTTGAGTTAAAAATCTCAGTTACTGAACAAACTAAGTCACCTACATCTGGGATGAGCTGGGGTGATCAGATCACATTAGTGTTTGGGTGAAGTATTCCTTTAACACTCACTACAGACTCAAAGCAGCATGAAAGCAGCGCATCAGCACGTAATCAAACACGCTCGTGATCAGAGACACACGTCACAGCCGCTGCCAGCAACACACGCTTCAGCTGACACACCGCACACGCTGCGCCAACATTCATCTGTGTATTAGTGTTTCCTAAACCGGTGTTCACGAGTCAGGAGCTGTGTCTCATTCCTCTGAGGATGCATTTATCAGCTGCATACCCTATGCACCCGAACCCCATACAGAATCATTTTTAGACAAATATGTTTTAAACTCTTTGTTGTATTTTGGTCATCAGCTGTGATGGACGTGCTGAGATTCACTCCGAATACTCGATCAGCATCCTTTGATGTCCAGGACCGTTAGAGCTGATTGGCTAATAACTGCACTGATGAATGTGGATGAAGCGCAGTGTTGCTGGCAGCCGGAGTCGGAGATCTGCAGAAGCAGCGTTTGTGTGGAACAGAAGCAGCGGCTCTTACAGGTGGAAAGAAGCTGAAATGGCTGTAAGGCTCCTGCTTGCTGAGCGGCCGCAGCAGAACCGTGCGTCTGTTCAGCTTTTCAGTGCAAGAGAGGACGACCCCACCACACGGGCTCTCTTCAGCACTGCACACACACGAGAGGACAACACAAACACAGAGGTGAAAGGTCAGTTCAGAGCTCTGATTGGCTTGCTGTTTGATTGGAAGCTGGTGAAAAGGATTCTGGGAGCAGAGAGAAGAGAAATCACCACAGGACTGAACATGAGAGAACACACACACACACACACACACTTCCCAAAACACACACACACTCTCTGTCCAACACCAGGAACAATCGAACGACTGTCTCACGCATCACGGCTCTACTCCAAAACAGAGCAAGGCTGGGTTTAAAATAATAATGTTCACTTTATAAAACCAATAATGATTATTAAACCACAAGATCAATCTTTTATTCTGTGCTGTTCAGTTCATGAGTAAACAAAAACAAGTTATTACAGCCACCATTAAAGGTGCCATAGAATGCAAAAAAGCACTTTTATAAGGTGTTTGAACAGACTTTAATTGTAAAAGTTTCAAACTGTCACTACTATGACATCAGAGTCGGTGAAAGTGACGCTCTCTGCCCTATCAGCATACACTGAGTGAGGAGCAGCGGTCCATCATTACTGTTCTCTGCTGTAGCTGCTGGAGGTTCATGTCAGTGTTGGGATGCACCCACGAACATAGGTGAGGAAACTGTGGTTCATTTTCGAAGGAAAAAAGGAAAAGGAAAAAAAGGCTCTCTGGCTCTCTGTAAGGCTAATGTTGCAAAAGCTACCATTGTCTGTTTTCACTAATGCTGACTTCACGTGCTACCAGAATGATCATGAATAGGAATGTGATAGTTGCGTTTGGAAGCAATGTGTGAGGTTAGTAACGCGTAACGCTGCGAGCATGAGCTCTGGAAGCTCCACACTCTTCTGAGAAGGGAGGGTTGCCAGGTTTTTGCAACAAAACCCTCCTGCTGACATGAAAAGCAACCCATGGCAACAGTGTTTAAGTAGCCCAATTCTGCTGGAAAACTGAAAAACTGGAAGACAGGCAGGAGCACCAGCTTATTTGCATTTTGGCTCATACCCTAAAAGCGGCAATTTCAAGAAGCTATAAAAATTATCTGTGGAGTATTCTAACATTAAACTTCACACACACACTCTGGGGACATTAGAGAACAATTAAAAATATTGTATAAATGCATTCCATGTCACCTTTAAATGCGTTGTTTATTTAAAGGGGTGGTTCATTGTGATTTAACTTTAACATTAGTGTGTAATGTTGCTGTCTGAACATAAATGATATCTGCAAAGTTACGAAGCTGAAAGTTCAATGCAAACGGAGATATGACCTTTGTAAAATTCAGTTTAAAAAAAAAAAAGTCAGTTTAATGCCTACAAAAACGGCTGGTAGGGACTACAAAGAGTTACTTCCCGGGTTTGTGACATCACAAACCCTGATAGAGAAGAAGAAGATAAAAATAGAGGTGAACATACAAATTTATTCTTAAATGAATCGCAATTCTGTCTTCTAACGATTCTTATGGATTCACAAGTTTCAAACTGAATGTTCTAAAGCAGCGGTTCTTAAACCAGTTCCTCGCGTCCCCTGCTCTGCATCTCTCTCTCTCTCTCTCTCTCTCTCTCTCTCTCTCTCTCTCAGCTCCAGCAACCGGTTACAATTATACACTCATTTTCACATAGCTATGAGAAGTGTTAAACATGGATGCTGTGCAGTTGCCGTACTGTATTAAAGCTTTAATCAGAATAAAACTGTATATTAAAAGCTAATAGAAGTAGCATTTACAAATAACAGCATTTCTAAAAGTATGAGACAACAGCAAAAAACATAGGTCTACCAGTAAAAGCCGTGCTTGCACAGGTTCTGCAATATCCTCTGCGTCTCAATCAGGCTCAAACTGATAAGCAACGTTAACGACGCCGTTGATTATAATAAAGCCTAAGGTGAGGGGCGGGACGTTTAGACGCGCACTACAGCCAATCACAACACTAGCTAATCAATCAGAGCCCACATGTATTTCTGAGGGAGAGGCTTCATAACAGCAGAAAGATGAACAGCGCGTTTCTCAGAGAAGAGACAGGGCGGTTTTAAATATATAATAAAAAAACCCGAATCATTTACAATGTTACACTGCACTCCATAAACACTGAACCAGCCCTTTAATCTTACATTATATAGTGACTGAATTTAACAGTTTGGACTCCTATAACAAAAACCATTTAATATTATAGTGATGTACTGACAGGTTTCCCTGTACAGTTTACAGGAAACTGGTTTTCATTAAGAAAAATTGATATTGGAAAAATAGAAAATATTTCCAAATTAACTGATATTGAATCGAGCCAAATCATAAAATCTGTATCAGTACCCAGCCCTATCAGCTGACAGAACCAGAAGTGCATGATGGGAATTGATCTCTGAGAGGCAGCGTGTTTTTGGACGTAAGCTTTGGAAGAGATCCTGTGGAGCAGGACAGAGAGCAGCAGCGTGAGCGAGCGAGTGTTTCTAGATCAACGCTCCGGAGCTGCAGGGTCTCACCGCAGGCGTCTCTTTGCACTGCAGAATCACTCCGTCATAGAGCCAGCGCTCAGCAGGCCTACAACACACACAACACTGTGAAAACACTGCGCCGCACGCACTGACCTGCACGCTTCTCTC
>NC_068386.1:432318-454818 GCF_023724105.1 Carassius gibelio | reverse complement strand
GTTTTTTGTTTAGAAGATAACTGAGCCTTTAAATATCCTTAATAAATGCTTTAAAAGGCATAACTAGACTCACTTTAGATTGAGCTCACATAAATAGTTAACTGACCACTACTAAATGCTTTATAACTACCTGAATTTACTACATTTCTTGTGATCTTATGAATCACTGGCAACTCCTAAATAACTGGTTTTTAAATAATGGTATACTTAATTGAGAAATGATAAATTGATCATGAATAAAGTATGAAAATACAATTATTAAACACATTATAGATATGCTTTTAAATCAAGAATAAAGCATTTATATCTGTATTTATAAACTGCTTATTACTGTCTATTAATGCTTTATAAATTATGAATTATCTGTTTACTAATGCTTAATTAATGATTAATAGTGTGCAGTTATTATAAAGTGTTACCAATTTCTATACCATATTTTAATGGATACCAATTTACTTTTGACGTGTTGCAAGCCATGTGGAAACATCAACCACAAAGATCAAACTGAAATTGACAGCTTATTAATACAATATTGAACCAATAAAATTTAAAGGACTCGGGGCTCAGTTCTTGGACCACTTCTCTGTCTACATGGCATCATTAGGTTCTGTCATTCAGAAACATGGCTTTTCATACCACTGCTATGCTGATGACACTCAACTCTTCCTCTCATTCCATCCTGATGATCCTATGATAGCTGCTCACATCTCAGCTTGTCCCATCGTTTCATCACAATTTCACCATCAAGCCAGGCACATCAACCATAACTCCTTCAAAAACAGACAGAAACCTTGGAGTTATGATTGATGATCATGCGAAAGTTTGGGAACCCCTTGCAGAATCTGTGAAAATGTGAATAATTTTAACAAAATAAAAGAGATAATACTAAATGCATGTTATTTTTTATTTAGTACTGTCCTGAGTAAGATATTGTATATAAAGGATGTTTACATTTTGTCCACAATGCTAAAAAAATATGCTGAAATTATTAAAATGACCACACTCAAAAGTTTGGGAACCCTTGGTTCTTAATACTGTGTGTGGTTACCTGATGATACATGACTGTCTTTCTGTTTTGTGATGGTTGTGCATGAGTCCCTTGTTTGTTCTGAACAATTAAACTGAGAACTGTTCTTCGGAAAAATCTTTAAGTCCTGCAGATTCTTCAGTTTGCCAGCATCTTTGCATATTTGAACCCTTTCCAGCAGTGACTGTATGATTTTGAGATACATCTTTTCACACTGAGGACAATTGAGGCACTCAAACACAACTATTAAAAAAGGTACAAACATTCACTGATGCTCCAGAAGGAAACAAGATGCAATAAGAGAGGGGTTGAAAACTTTTGAACACGATGAAGATGTCCACATTTTTCTTATTTTGTTGAAATATATTTTTTTTCCATTTAGTTCTGCCCTTCATAAGCAACAGAAGATACTTGTATATTTCCTGGAACACAAATTAAGTACAATTTACCTTGATCTTTAAATTCCATCGTGTTTCCTTCTGGAACATCAGGGAATGTTTGTACCTTTTTTAATAGTTCAGTAATGTTTTTGTGTTGTGGACTAAATGTAAACATCTTTTATGTACAATATCTTACTCAGAACAGTACCGAATAAAAAATACGATTGTAACAGAGTACAAACTTCATAATCTCGGGAAGAAGGAGGCGGGAACCGGCGGACATTTAAATGAAGACTTTAATAATAAAATAAACAAAAAACAGCACGAAAGACCCTCGCAGACGGCTGCCACGCACAAACAAAATCATCGCGCTCTATATCATATATGTGTATAAACAATCATGGTGTACAGGGACACAGGACTTGTGAATGTAGTTCTATAGCCGACAGATCATCGCTCTCTATATCGTAAATGTGTATAAACAATCATGGTGTACAGGGACGCTGGACTTGTGAATGTAGTTCTATAGCTGGCAGTTCATCGATCTCTATATGGTAAATGTGCATAAACAATCATGGTGTACAGGGACGCAGGACTTGTGAATGTAGTTCTATAGCCGACAGATCATCGCTCTCTATATCGTAAATGTGTATAAACAATCATGGTGTACAGGGACGCTGGACTTGTGAATGTAGTTCTATAGCAGACAGATCATCGCTCTCTATATCGTAAATGTGTATAAACAATCATGGTGTACAGGGACGCTGTACTTGTGAATGTAGTTCTATAGCCGACAGATCATCGCTCTCTATATCGTAAATGTGTATAAACAATCATGGTGTACAGGGACGCAAGACTTGTGAATGTAGTTCTATAGCCGACAGATCATCGCGCTCTATATCGTAAATGTGTATAAACAATCATGGTGTACAGGGACACAAGACTTGTGAATGTAGTTCTATAGCCGACAGATCATCGCTCTCTATATCGTAAATGTGTATAAACAATCATGGTGTACAGGGACACAAGACTTGTGAATGTAGTTCTATAGCCGACAGATCATCGCTCTCTATATCGTAAATGTGTATAAACAATCATGGTTTACAGGGACGCAAGACTTGTGAATGTAGTTCTATAGCCAACAGTTCATCGCTCTCTATATCGTAAATGTGTATAAACAATCATGGTGTACAGGGACGCAAGACTTGTGAATGTAGTTTTATAGCAGACAGTTCATCGATCTCTATATCGTAAATGTTTATAAACAATCATGGTGTACAGGGACGCAAGACTTGTGAATGTAGTTCTATAGCCGACAGATCATCGCTCTCTATATCGTAAATGTGTATAAACAATCATGGTGTACAGGGACACAAGACTTGTGAATGTAGTTCTATAGCCAACAGATCATCGCTCTCTATATCGTAAATGTGTATAAACAATCACGGTGTACAGGGACGCAGGACTTGTGAATGTAGTTCTATAGCCGACAGATCATCGCTCTCTATATCGTAAATGTGTATAAACAATAATGGTGTACAGGGACGCTGTACTTGTGAATGTAGTTCTATAGCAGACAGATCATCGCTCTCTATATCGTAAATGTGTATAAACAATCATGGTGTACAGGGACGCTGTACTTGTGAATGTAGTTCTATAGCAGACAGATCATCGCTCTCTATATCGTAAATGTGTATAAACAATCATGGTGTACAGGGACGCAAGACTTGTGAATGTAGTTCTATAGCCGACAGATCATCGCTCTCTATATCGTAAATGTGTATAAACAATCATGATGTACAGGGACGCTGTACTTGTGAATGTAGTTCTATAGCAGACAGATCATCGCTCTCTATATCGTAAATGTGTATAAACAATCATGGTGTACAGGGACGCTGTACTTGTGAATGTAGTTCTATAGCCGACAGATCATCGCTCTCTATATCGTAAATGTGTATAAACAATCATGGTGTACAGGGACGCAGGACTTGTGAATGTAGTTCTATAGCCGACAGATCATCGCTCTCTATATCGTAAATGTGTATAAACAATCATGGTGTACAGGGACGCAAGACTTGTGAATGTAGTTCTATAGCCGACAGATCATCGCTCTCTATATCGTAAATGTGTATAAACAATCATGGTGTACAGGGACGCAAGACTTGTGAATGTAGTTCTATAGCCGACAGATCATCGCTCTCTATATCGTAAATGTGTATAAACAATCATGGTGTACAGGGACGCTGGACTTGTGAATGTAGTTCTATAGCAGACAGATCATCGCTCTCTATATCGTAAATGTGTATAAACAATCATGGTGTACAGGGACGCAAGACTTGTGAATGTAGTTCTATAGCCAACAGTTCATCGCTCTCTATATCGTAAATGTGTATAAACAATCATGGTGTACAGGGACGCTGGACTTGTGAATGTAGTTCTATAGCAGACAGATCATCGCTCTCTATATCGTAAATGTGTATAAACAATCATGGTGTACAGGGACGCTGTACTTGTGAATGTAGTTCTATAGCCGACAGATCATCGCTCTCTATATCGTAAATGTGTATAAACAATCATGGTGTACAGGGACGCAAGACTTGTGAATGTAGTTCTATAGCCAACAGTTCATCGCTCTCTATATCGTAATTGTGTATAAACAATCATGGTGTACAGGGACGCAAGACTTGTGAATGTAGTTCTATAGCCGACAGATCATCGCTCTCTATATCGTAAATGTGTATAAACAATCATGGTGTACAGGGACACAAGACTTGTGAATGTAGTTCTATAGCCGACAGATCATCGCTCTCTATATCGTAAATGTGTATAAACAATCATGGTGTACAGGGACGCAAGACTTGTGAATGTAGTTCTAAAGCCGACAGTTCATCGCTCTCTATATCATAAATGTGAATAAACAATCATGGTGTACAGGGACGCAGGATTTGTGAATGTGGTTCTATAGCCGACAGTTCATCGCTGACTATATCATAAATGTGAATAAACAATCATGGTGTACAGGGACGCAGGACTTGTGAATGTAGTTCTATAGCCGACTGATAATCGCTCTCTAAATCGTAAATGTGTATAAACAATCATGGTGTACAGGGACGCAGGACTTGTGAATGTAGTTCTATAGCCGACTGATAATCGCTCTCTATATCGTAAATGTGAATAAACAATCATGGTGTACAGGGACGCTGTACTTGTGAATGTAGTTCTATAGCCGACAGTTCTTCGCTCTCTATATCATAAATGTGAATGAACAATCATGGTGTACAGGGACGCAGGACTTGTGAATGTAGTTCTATAGCCGACAGATCATCGCTCTCTAAATCGTAAATGTGTATAAACAATCATGGTGTACAGGGACGCAGGACTTGTGAATATAGTTCTATAGCCGACAGATCATCGCTCTCTATATCGTAAATGTGTATAAACAATCATGGTGTACAGGGACACAAGACTTGTGAATGTAGTTCTATAGCCGACAGATCATCGCTCTCTATATCGTAAATGTGTATAAACAATCATGGTTTACAGGGACGCAAGACTTGTGAATGTAGTTCTATAGCCGACAGATCATCGCTCTCTATATCGTAAATGTGTATAAACAATAATGGTGTACAGGGACGCTGTACTTGTGAATGTAGTTTTATAGCCAACAGTTCATCGCTCTCTATATCGTAAATGTGTATAAACAATCATGGTGTACAGGGACGCTGTACTTGTGAATGTAGTTCTATAGCAGACAGATCATCGCTCTCTATATCGTAAATGTGTATAAACAATCATGGTGTACAGGGACGCAGGACTTGTGAATGTAGTTCTATAGCCGACAGATCATTGCTCTCTATATCGTAAATGTGTATAAACAATCATGGTGTACAGGGACGCTGTACTTGTGAATGTAGTTCTATAGCCAACAGTTCTTCGCTCTTTATATCGTAAATGTGCATAAACAATCATGGTGTACAGGGACGCAGGACTTGTGAATGTAGTTCTATAGCCGACAGATCATTGCTCTCTATATCGTAAATGTGTATAAACAATCATGGTGTACAGGGACGCTGGACTTGTGAATGTAGTTCTATAGCCGACAGTTCTTCGCTCTCTATATCGTAAATGTGCATAAACAATCATGGTGTACAGGGACGCAGGACTTGTGAATGTAGTTCTATAGCTGGCAGTTCATCGATCTCTATATGGTAAATGTGCATAAACAATCATGGTGTACAGGGACGCAGGACTTGTGAATGTAGTTCTATAGCCGACAGATCATTGCTCTCTATATCGTAAATGTGTATAAACAATCATGGTGTACAGGGACGCAGGACTTGTGAATGTAGTTCTATAGCTGGCAGTTCATCGATCTCTATATGGTAAATGTGCATAAACAATCATGGTGTACAGGGACGCAGGACTTGTGAATGTAGTTCTATAGCCGACAGATCATTGCTCTCTATATCGTAAATGTGTATAAACAATCACGGTGTACAGGGACGCAGGACTTGTGAATGTAGTTCTATAGCTGGCAGTTCATCGATCTCTATATGGTAAATGTGCATAAACAATCATGGTGTACAGGGACGCAAGACTTGTGAATGTAGTTCTATAGCCGACAGATCATTGCTCTCTATATCGTAAATGTGTATAAACAATCATGGTGTACAGGGACGCTGTACTTGTGAATGTAGTTCTATAGCCGACAGATCATTGCTCTCTATATCGTAAATGTGTATAAACAATCATGGTGTACAGGGACGCAGGACTTGTGAATGTAGTTCTATAGCCGACAGATCATTGCTCTCTATATCATAAATGTGTATAAAAAATCATGGTGTACAGGGACGCTGGACTTGTGAATGTAGTTTTATAGCTGGCAGTTCATCGATCTCTATATCATAAATGTGTATAAACAATCATGGTGTACAGGGACGCAGGACTTGTCAATGTAGTTCTATAGCCACCTTTCATCGCTCTCTATATCGTAAATGTTTATAAACAATCATGATTTATAGGGACGCAGGACTTGTGAATGTAGTTCTATAGCGGACAGATCATCGCTCTCTATATCGTAAATGTGTATAAACAATCATGGTGTACAGGGACGCTGGACTTGTGAATGTAGTTCTATAGCCGACAGATCATCGCTCTCTATATCGTAAATGTGTATAAACAATCATGGTGTACAGGGACGCTGGACTTGTGAATGTAGTTCTATAGCCGACAGTTCATCGCTCTCTATATCGTAAATGTGTGTAAACAATCATTGTGGTTTATAGGGACGTAGGACTTGTGAATGTAATTTTATAGCCGACAGTTCATCACTCTCTATATCATAGATGTGTATAAACAATCATTGTGGTTTATGGGGACGCAGGACTTGTGAATGTAGTTCTATAGCCGACAGTTCATCGCTCTCTAAATCGTAAATGTGTATAAACAATCATAGTGTAGAGGGAAGCAGGACTTGTGAATGTAGTTCTATAGCAGACAGATCATCGCTCTCTATATCGTAAATGTGTATAAACAATCATGGTGTACAGGGACGCAAGACTTGTGAATGTAGTTCTATAGCTGACAGATCATTGCTCTCTATATCGAAATGTGTATAAAAAATCATGGTGTACAGGGATGCTGTACTTGTGAATGTAATTCTATAGCAGACAGATCATCGCTCTCTATATTGTAAATGTGTATAAACAATCATGGTGTACAGGGACGCTGTACTTGTGAATGTAGTTTTATAGCCGACAGTTCATTGCTCACTATATCGTACGCATGTATAAACAATCATGGTGTACAGGGACGCTGTACTTGTGAATGTAGTTTTATAGCCGACAGTTCATCGCTCTCTATATCGTAAATGTGTATAAACAATCATGGTGTACAGGGACGCTGTACTTGTGAATGTAGTTTTATAGCCGACAGTTCATCGCTCTCTATATCGTAAATGTGTATAAACAATCATGGTGTACAGGGACGCTGTACTTGTGAATGTAGTTTTATAGCCGACAGTTCATCGCTCTCTATATCGTAAATGTGTATAAACAATCATGGTGTACAGGGACGCTGTACTTGTGAATGTAGTTTTATAGCCGACATTTCATCGCTCTCTATATCGTAAATGTGTATAAACAATCATGGTGTACAGGGACGCTGTACTTGTGAATGTAGTTTTATAGCCGACAGTTCATCGCTCACTATATCGTACGCGTGTATAAACAATCATGGTGTACAGGGACGCTGTACTTGTAAATGTAGTTTTATAGCCGACAGTTCATCGCTCACTATATCGTACGCGTGTATAAACAATCATGGTGTACAGGGACGCTGTACTTGTGAATGTAGTTTTATAGCCGACAGTTCATCGCTCACTATATCGTACGCGTGTATAAACAATCATGGTGTACAGGGACGCTGTACTTGTAAATGTAGTTTTATAGCCGACAGTTCATCGCTCACTATATCGTACGCGTGTATAAACAATCATGGTGTACAGGGACGCTGTACTTGTGAATGTAGTTCTATAGCAGACAGATCATCGCTCTCTATATTGTAAATGTGTATAAACAATCATGGTGTACAGGGACGCTGTACTTGTGAATGTAGTTTTATAGCCGACAGTTCATCGCTCTCTATATCGTAAATGTGTATAAACAATCATGGTGTACAGGGACGCTGGACTTGTGAATGTAGTTCTATAGCCGACAATTCATCACTCTCCATGTATGTAAATGTGTATAAACAATCATGGTGTACAGGGACGCAGGACTTGTGAATGTAGTTTTATAGCCGACAGTTCATCGCTCTCTAAATTGTAAATGTGTATAAACAATCATGGTGTACAGGGACGCTGGACTTGTGAATGTAGTTCTATAGTCGACAGTTCATCACTCACTATGTCGTATATGTACAATCATGGTTTTAAGGGGGCGCAGGACTTGTGAATGTAGTTCTATAGCCAAAAGTTCATCACTCTCCATATCATATATGTCGTATATATATGTTGTACACATTACATATATGTGCATATACAATTATTGAATAAACATTTAATTTGACTTCCCATGCACCTTTTAATAAGTGATTAACTATTGGCTACTTTACTGCAGTTATGTTATTAACCAGTTTCCATCTTTGGACCATTTAGCATATGCCCTGTGACGCTGTTAATGGTTCAAACTTCAACCCACCAATATTCAAACCAAAACTACGCTTTTACAATTGAGGGGGCAACCAATTCCCCCTAACCCTTTTCCCCAACAAAGCCCTGCTCCTTAGGGAAGTACCAACACTTTATTTTTTCCACTTCAAGCAATGGTAGTAGTTGTAGTAATACTACTACTACTTCTAATAATAATAATTATGCTAAGTAATACCAATAAGTATTAATATTCAATAATTATGTCAGTTTGTTTGTCAGCTGAATCATGGCATGGGATGACTTAGGGCTGTGAATCATTCTAATTTACATTCTAATTTATTGAGAAGTACATGTATTTGCTTCTTTTTCATTGTGCATTTACTTATACTTGTACTTTCAATACTTAAGTACGTTGAAGATAAAAAAAATCCTTTTGAACTTAAGTACAATAAATATGACAAACTTTAAGACTTTTTACTCAAGTTTTATTGTTTGTTTGGCTGAGAGGAAATGGAGATCGACTAACCCTCCTATACAATATATATGTTAGCGCTTGAATTTATTTTTTGGTATTCATTTTATGTACATCGACAATATTGTGAAGAAATTTTGTTTTGATAAATATTGTGTGATTCTTCCCATTGAGCAACCCTAATTCTTTAATGTAAGAATTAAGCAACTTAGTGACTTTGTTCCTTACCAAGATGCCAAAATTATACAAATGTTTGTGTTCTTTATGAGTATTAGCTCTCCAATACTCATAAAGAACACAAACAATTGTATAATTTTGGCATCTGGGTAAGGAACAAAGTAAGGAACAAATATATAAGCCATTTACTATATATTAATATATTAATATAATCACTTGAAAAATTACTTTATAATTAAAGAGGAGATAATGGACTTCATCCATTTGTCACTGACTGGATTGTGATTTTGTAGTCGTTTATGAACGATCACACCGCGGTTATTATTGAGTCTCTTTCTCTGGAAACACAGCCATCAGTTGATAAGTCTATGAACACAGCTAAGCTAGTATTTCAGTAATCTCAAGCGACGGAAAAGTTAATTTATAATCTAGTAACATTATGGATGTTTAGCAAGAATAATATCATTAGCAGTCTTTTATGTTTTGTTTTAGAATGTACGTTAGTTTTCATCAAAGCTCACTAAATTGGTTAAGTACAGGTTAAGTACAGTTCGGAGAACGTTAACTAATTGCAGTTTGAGAACATTAAAAAAATGTTTTGTTAAGCATCATGTAACTTTCAATGTTCATATTCCACGTTTTGTTCATTTAGTGACGAATTCTCCAAATTCTTATTAACAGATAAATTCATGGAAACAAATGATGCAGTTAACCATATCGGGATCACTGCAAACAAAGGTATACGCTGAATTTGTACGATCATTTAGAATAAATGGTTTAAATTTAAGTAAAACAGTAATATCACAATGCAACTAATTTACATATTTTTATATTTTACATATTTTATTTGTATCTCAGGCCAAACTATGTAAAAAAAGCCATAGGCAAGGCAGGAAGTGGAAGCAGTTTTCAGGCAATTTAAAACATATATAATCAAGGGGCATCTTACCTCTCTAAAGGAATGCCATTCTTGCAAAAAATAATCAAAATATCAGGGACTTTGTCCGAAACAAAGGAGTGTGTTTAAAGCAAATAATAAAAAAATCAAAAAAATGCATTGCAAGACTTCTGATCTATTCAGAAAAAACTTTGAAAGGAAAAAGAACTGACAATGAATATTGCTAATTAGAATAAATTGATTTGAATTTAAAGTTTTTAAAAATTTTATACAAAATGTCTGTGATATAGAGACACTATACCCAGTGTAGATGGAGGACCAAATCTGCAGAAATTATGAATAAATAAACAATAAACAAATAAATGTAATAGGAAATTAAAGGAATAAATGACTTGACAAAACAGAAGTCGTTTTCAATGATAATTTAATCCTGAATTAATTTTTGTATTATTTTATTTCCTTTATTATTATCTGAGGCTTCACATAGCTATATATTCCTTTTAGATAGTCATTGCATCGCTACAGTGAATCATTGGTTAAGAGGCCACACATAGAAGCATCAATTGTCAGATCTAAGTAAGGAATAGTGATCAGAGTTTGCTATGAGATGTCAAGTCAGCTGGAGAGTTCCAAGTTCGCACACTCAAATTGTGATTTTATTACGATTTCTATTAATCACACAGCCCTATGTGTTTGGAAAGTGGTCATTAAAAAATAATTTGACATGAGAGTTAATGAGAGTTATAATAACTCTCCAATGATTTGCCTCATTCCATAGCAACTCCCAATTCCAGTTGCTTAGTCAGTAAAGATCCGCTGGAGCTTTGTAAGGACCACCTCTCTCATTTCCATGTTTCACACAGAAAAGTAAAAATAAATGAAATGAAATTATTTGCAAGTAGGCAATTAGCCAAAAATACTACTGTATATAAGATTTTAGATATTCCTTGAAATAAAGACAATAAATATGTTGTCTGATGTGTTTTTGGATTTGGATCTTGTATTGGATCTGTTTCATAGATTTAGAAAAATCACAACATGATGGCAGGAAAAATTAAAAAGATCTCATAAAGATGACATTTACAATTTTATTAGAATATCACTTTTAAATGTTAAAAACTATTTCAACATTAAATGTATTATTAATATTCATTCAGTATTAACTTGATCATTTATGTCCTCGTAGACCAGCAAGTGGTTAAATGTGTGTATTATAGACCTCATAACCCATGATGTCCTCTTAAACCATGATTGTATTTTGACCTTATAAACCTGTGAAATTTCTGTAGCAAGTCTTCTTGATGATGTACATTATATGCTAAATATAAAGTCAGATGTATCTTATTAATCAATAAATTAATCATTTTGCATAACTGAATTGATACCCTGATGTTGGGAAAGGCTTGTCCTTGTAAACCATGATAAATGCTAACTGTCCTCATAAGTACTATATGCCAGTCTGTGTGTGTGTGTGTGTGTGTGTGAGTGAGTGTGTGTGTGTCCGTGTGAGCATGCGTGTGCTGGACTCACCTGCTTCTGTAGTGATCTATGTGGAAGCTGCCCACTTTACACTTCACCTTGGTATAAACGTCCTGAACGTCCACAGACGCGCTCATATCCTCCATCTCTGCCATCACACACAGCTCTGAAACACACACACACACACACACACACACACACACTTGTAAATCTCTAATACTAAGTTTTGTTAAGCAGCTTTACAGAAGTTGATAATGGTAATGTTAGTAATCTCCTTTTGTCTTCTAGTCACACTGATGAGTTCAGAGCTGCAGTTTATAACACAGAAACAAAATGACTATTAGCTGAGGAAACTAAAAACTGCATTTGATGCAGAATAATAGAGCAATGATGGGCTCAGTTCTCCTTTAGATATATAGTGACATAAATGAAGTTAAACACACACACACACACACACACAGCAGATGTGCAGCATGAAACGCTCTTCATCTCACTCATTCTGCATCAGCAGCAGGTCAGAGGTCAGAGGTCAGCGGGCTGCTCGTTCTGTGTGTGAATGTGTGAGTGCGCGACCGGAGGATCATGTCAGTTCTCTGTCAATCTCTGCTTGTTCTGCTGACCGGGCAGCTGTGATCCCTGCAGCCCAAGAGCCCAGAGCCACTTCCTGTTTCCTGTCTGAAGGGGCGACACGTCCATTCAGCTCCAAACAGCCCCAAGAAAAACAACAACAAACAACAGCAGCAGCGCAGCGGCCGAGAGCTCAAAGTGTTCCTCTGGGGCTGTGAATCTCACACGTGGTTCTGCGCTTCCCTTCCGCACACGACGCAGTGCACCGCTCCACATCTCCCTCACAGCTGCATGTCACACGGCCCAAGATCACCTCTCGCCTTCCTTCCTCAACCCTCGCTCGTTCTCTGCTTAAAATATCAGCTGAAGTCACTCCATTTCTGTCACGGATGGAGCTTTGGTTTCTCTGTCTTGTTTAGTTGGGGACACTTGACTGATTGCACAGACACTATTGAAGAGAGCTGAACTGGATGATGAATTACTGAATCATAAATGATCTGACTCTGTTACTGTCTTCTTGTTCTACTGACAATCTGTTTCCCTGTGTGACTCTGTAAAGTGCTATACAAATAAAGGTGACCTGACTAAAGCAGTGACGGGTCATTTTCGATCAAATCACTGAAACCACATACGGAACTCATCAGATACACTCATGACAATATGTTTTGAGATGTGCTGTGTCTGTGTGTGTGTGTGTGTGTGTGTGTGAGTTTGTTTGTGTGTGTGAGTTTGTGTGTGTGTGTGGTAGTGTGTGTGTGTGGTAGTGTGTGTGTGTGGTAGTGTGTGTGTGTGTGTTTGTGTGTGTGAGTTTGTGTGTGTGTGTGTGTGTGTGTGTGTGTGTGTGAGAGAGTGTGTGGTAGTGTGTGTGTGTGTGTGTGTGTGTGTGTACGTGAGTGTGTGTGTGTGTCTGTACCCTTGTTCCTGGGCTCGCAGGAGAACAGCTGGAGTGTGAGTTTAGGCAGCATCCACTGCATCCAGATGCTCAGTCGTCCGCTGGCGCTGCTGATGCTGCAGGTCTTCTGCTCCAGAGTCATGGTCTCACCGGCTGCTGGGTCCTCTGTGTGCGCCGAATCCCCCTGAAACACACACACGTCACACACTCTCACACACTGGCCTAGTGGTTAGAGAGTTTGAATCCTAACCCTAGGGTTGTGGGTTTGAATCTCGGGCCGGCAATACCTTGAGCGAGGCACAGAACACAGAGCTGCTCCCCGGGCGCCGCAACATACATGATGAACACTGCCCTGGGTGTGTGTTCACAGTGTGTGTGTGTGTGTGTGTGTGTGTGTGTGTTCACTGCTGTGTGTGTGTGCACTCTGGATGGGTTAAATGCAGAGCACGAATTGGGTCACCAAACTTGGCTGAATATCACTTAACTTAATATTCTCATGAAACAACAACAGAAAGTTTATACTAAAAATCTTGTTTCCTAAGTTTCAGAAAACGTTGTTTTCCATTAAAGCTTACACAATTACAAAATGTTCTTTTTTATGAGAGGGTAAACATTTTACCAGTGAATTTATATTGATTTGAAAAATCTCATCAGTCTGTGTGAGCTGATGGTGTGTGTGACCTCTGACCTCTGTAGGAGAGCCCAGGTCAGCTGACGGGCTGTAGGTGCTGGTGTCCGGCGGGATGGTGCCCACACTGCTGTGGACAGGTGACAAGGGTCCAGCGGGGGGCGCCGAGGACTCTGGGAATCCGGCTGACGCTCTCTGAGCTCCTCTGCTCTGCATCCGGTCAAACACACTAAAGATCTGACTCCATCGACACCACAAACCATACACCAGCTGGACCTGAGACACACCAGAGCTGGAGTCAACACTCTTCATGGCTGCAATTTAGTGAATTTATGAGACGAACTGAACGCATTAAGAGCTTCTAAAGAGCCGCAGATTGAAGATGAATGTTGAGTAACTTCCTGCTAAATCATAACACAATGAAACACTTGTAGAAACGAGCGGTTTGACGTCAATCGTCTGGAGTCACGTCACTTTACATCATCTTAATGTCTCCAGCATCATCAGCACGTCCTCTGAGCTCACGATGATCAGACGCTCATCACTGTCCTCGGCTGCTGACGGCTCTATAAATAAACTCCAGAGAGTTCAAACACAGCAGCTGATTCTAACTAGTCTCAACCGTGTGATAACAAAAACATGACCAACATCTGCTTAGGCAAACAGCTAAAGAAACGCTGAGTGTGTGTGTGTGTGTGTGTGTGTGTGAGGAGCATCTCATCCTTAAGCTAAGCACTGGATTCTCCACTCAGGATCAGAGAGCTTCAGTTTGATTTCACACACACATTCTTAGAAAAATAAGCAGAAATCAGAGGATAACACACACACATGCAGCCGCCTGCAGACCATCAGAAGATCATCAGCGTGTCTAACTGATCTGCTGCACTGACGATCTTCTCTCAGGATCCACCAGAAGCTGGACACACTGCTGATGGTCTCTGACTTTCTCTAACCTGTCTCCATCTAGGGGTGTGCGAAAATGACAAAAAATGACATCTTGATATTTTCAGCAATTTTGTCGATAATGAGAATAAGAAGATATTTTGCAGAGCGTGTTATTGATTAAGGATTGCTGTGGACAGCTGACTCCCAAAGCCTCTGATATTCTTTAAATTCTGTGCAGTGGTTCATTTGCAGCAGTAACAGCAATTAACTTTTCAGTAAGTTTATATTGATTCTTACCTTTAATAGGCATTTTTATTGTCATGAGGCCAATTATTTTAAAAACCTAAATAAATGTATGAATCATCTTTTGTGTCAAATTCTTGACTATAGCACTGTTATCAATCAAATGAAATCAGTTTCAACAAAATGTGAGTTTGCTGTGACTTTGTTTGAAACTATTTTGATGAAATCAAGCAAAAACAATGTAAGTGTCTAAAATGTAAGTCACTTAATATTAACTTATTGTTAATTTGCAATTGTGCTGATATTTGGAGGAAAACATCACTCTTCATGTGATATTAACTATATCAGATGATATAAATATAAAAGTAATATGGGACATATGTGTATAGAAACCCACCAGTTTTGTAGACTGTCACATAGACCGTGCAAGACAGACATAGAGATACACAGAGACCGAGTGAGACAGGCAGAGTGACACACACACACACACACACACAAAGACAGAGTGAGACAGAGACACACAGAAACAGAGTGAGACAGACAGAGAGACACACACAAACAGAGACAGAGACACACAGAAACAGAGTGAGACAGTTGGACAGATAGAGAGACACAGAAAAAGAATGAGACAGAGAGACACACAGAGAGTGAGAGAGACACAGAGAGAGTGATACGGACAGAGAGACACACACACACACACACAGAAAAAGAGTGACACACAGACAGAGTGAGACAGAGTTGAACAGATAGAGACACACAAAGAAAGAGTGAGACAGACAGAGAGATACAGAGACAGAGTGAGACAGACAGAGAGACACACAGAAAAAGTGTGAGACACACAGAGACATCATGAGATAGTTGGACAGATAGAGAGACACAAAGAGAAATAGCGAGACAGACAGAGACACAGAAAAAGAATAAGACAGAGAGACACACAGAGACAGAGTGAGAGAGAGTATGTACATCTACAGTAGAAGTACCATCAATGTTTTTGGAAATGTATATGGATTTATTTTGCATGTATTTTATTCTATTTTATTTTATTTTTTCTTATGGATATATGTGTATTTTTGTTTTGTTTGTTTATATTCTGCTATGTACAATGCTTTGGCAATATGTACCTTTGTATGTCATGCCAATAAAGCAATGTGAATTGAATTGAATTGAATTGAATTGAGAGACAGAGTGAGAGAGACACAGAGAGAGTGATGCACACGGAGAGAGAGACAGAAAAAGAGTGACACACACAGACAGAGTGAGACAGAGTTGAACAGAGAGACACACACAAAGAAAGAGTGAGACAGACAGAGAGACACAGAGACAGGGAGACACACAGAAAAAGAGTGAGACACACAGAGACAGAGTTGGACAGATAGAGAGACACAGAGAAACAGTGAGACAGACAGAGAGACACACAGAGACAGAGTTAGACAGACAGAGAGATACAGAGACATAGTGAGAAAGACAGAGAGACACAGAAAAAGAGTGACACACACAGACAAAGTTGGACAGATGAGAGACACACAGAGACAGAGTCAGACAGAAAAAGAGTGAGACAGAGTTGAACAGATAGAGACACAAACAAAGAAAGTTTGAGACAGACAGAAAAACACATAAAGAGAGTGAGACACACAGAGACAGAGTTGGACAGACAGAGAGATACAGAGACAGAGTGAGACACAGAGAGACATTGTGAGACAGAGTTGGACGGATAGAGAGACAGAAAGAGAAATAGCGAGACAGACAGAGACACACAGAAAAAGAATGAGACAGAGTGAGACAGACACAGAGAGAGTGATGCACACAGAGAGACACACAGAAAAAGAGTGACACACACAGACAGAGTGAGACAGAGTTGGACAGATGAGAGACACACAGAGACAGAGTGAGACAGAAAGAGAGAGACAGAGTTGAACAGAGAGACACACACAAAGAAAGAGTGAGACAGACAGAGAGACACCGAGACAGGGAGACACACAGAAAAAGAGTGAGACACACAGAGACAGAGTTGGAAAGACAGAGAGATACAGAGACAGAGTGAGACACACAAAGACATTGTGAGACAGAGTTGGACGGATAGAGAGACAGAAAGAGAAATAGCGAGACAGAGAAAGACAGAGAGACACACAGAGACAGAGTGACACACACATACAGAGTGAGACAGAAAGAGAGAGACAGAGTTGGACAGATGAGAGACACACAAAGAAAGAGTGAGACAGACAGAGGGACACAGAGACAGGGAGACACAGAAAAAGAGTGAGACACACAGAGACAGAGTTGGACAGACAGAGAGATACAGAGACATAGTGAGACAGACAGAGAGACACACAGAAAAAGTGTGAGACACACTGAGACAGAGTGAGACAGAGTTGGACAGATAGAGAGACACAAAGAGACAGACAGAGAGACACAGAAAAAGAGTGAGACACACAGAGACAGAGTGAGACAGAGTTGGACAGATAGAGAGACACACTGAGACCGAGTGAGACAGACAGAGAGACACAGAAAAAGAGAGAGACACACAGAGAAAGAGTGAGACAGAGTTGGACAGATAGAGAGACACACTGAGACCGAGTGATACAGACAGACACACAGAGAAAGAGTGAGACTGAGACAGACAGAGAGAGGCCAGGAGCTGGTATGACACGATCGTGAGTCATGGTAACCAAACACAAAATCACAAACGAGCGAATCATTTTTTCCTCCTGCTGTTTTTCCTTCGCCTCGCTGCAGTTCTGCTTCTGATTCTGCAGTTTGTTTTGGGCAGTGATTATTTAACACACATTTTCTTTCTGCCACATTCTGCTCACAGCTAACGGCAAGGAGAGAACAGCAGCCAATCGGCTCGCAGCAATCAGCAGCGCTCACAGATCTGCGCTCAGATACGTCAACATTCATTTCACATGGACCCAAACAACGAGATGCTCCATCCGAGAGCAGACGTGAGCGCCAGCGTTCAGAACAAACAGTCTGGAGCTCATGTTTCCAGAGAGGATTGAGTAAATTGTGTGTTTGTGTTCAGATCAACAACAGAAGGACGTTCACGTTTCAGCCAGTGAAGCATTTGACACTAAACACAGCCGTCGTTTCTGCCAAGGCTCTGTGTCAGGACGATTCACTGCAAATGACTCTCAGGACAGGATACGACGGTAGGTAGGACTCAAACCTCGAATGGGTCATTGCTGCCACCACTGCCAATACTGTGCATCAAATTATTTTAATATTTATAAAAAATATTTCTGGAAAAAAAATCCCTGTATCACAGCTAAATGGTGGTGTCTGACTGGTCTGTCACAGGTATGAACAATGGATTGAATCTGACATTGACTGACATTTAAAAGATAAAAATATACATATATTAAACAAAACAACATTAAAACATTTATCAGACTGCTGAATTTACTCTCTAATACATATATATATATATATATATATATATATATATATATATATATATATATATATATATGTGTGTACATATGTAGAGAATGCAGTGGGCAGAAGTGAAACGGAGCAGTACCTGAGGGTTGGAGCACTTCAGCTGCACCGGCTGCAGGTCCACATGCAGACACATGATGAAGGCGTCTTTGCTGTCGGGCTGCAGTTTGGGTGCAGTGAGCACCAGCGTGGAGGTGCAGCCCACCGGCTCGAGCACGCTAAGAGACCGCTGCTGTCCCAGGAGAGAGTACACACTCAGCCGACTCACACACACTGTCCACGGGAACGCATCACCTGCACACACACACACACAGACGTCACACTCGTGCTTCAGAATGCACCAAGAGAAACTGAAGAGCGGCGCTCTCGTACCCTCCTCCAGCACGGGTCTGGGCACAGTGAAGGGGACGTCCTGCAGTGGCTCCATGCGCCGGTGTCCTGCGCTCAACACGCTGATCTGCGGCAGACAGAGCACCAGCGTCCCCGGCATACACGCCTGACTGTGATACCAGCTGCGCACGGTTCCCGGGATGTCACCGCATACCAGCGTGCTGGGAGACGGGAGGCTGTCGGCCGGCATGAACACACAGCACGACTGCAGATCCACCTGCACACACACACACACAGGTACCATGTGATGCAGCGAGTGTTAGAGACGTGTGTTTCACTCACTTACACTCACTAACACACACACACACATACATACAAACACACACACACACTCGCACGCACACACACTACATTTTACATTCATCTACATTTATGCATTTAGCAGACTATGGCTGCACGGTGCAACGATACTTCAAAAGTATCACGATTTGAAAACGTCATGATTCCTAAATTAATTCGTATCTATACTTCAAAGAACGACCGTGTTCCAGATTTGTAAGAGACGTATTTCACAGGTGTGTGCAAGGCGTGCTTCCAGTGCCTCCCTATGGCCGTCCTCATGCACACAGCAAATAAGCTGCAGATATCATGTGACAAACACAGATATTAGTGATATTAGAGATGGCTGATATTATTTATATTATTTAATTGATATTATTTATATTTTGATATTTAATCTTTTGAGTTCAGAAACATTGAATAAAAATATGAACAGCGATTATATTAAAGTTCAGAATCAAGATAAAGTTATTACTCTTATGTTTCTTATGATAACTGAGATAATGCTGCTAAATTTATTCTTTTTTTCCTTGAATGTCATTGCTCTAATTTATTTTTTATATTTTGATATTTCAGATTTTGTTCAAATGTTTCATATATCTGCTGTTCATAGGTTGATTTATTACAGTGTTATATGATTAGAATTTAGTCCCGGTTTTAAAATATATATTTTTTTCCCTTTTCAGGAAAAGTATCAAAAAAGTATCGAATCGCAATTCTTGACTTGCTATCGATATCGAAACAATAATTTTGGTATTGTGACAACACTATAGCAGACGCTTTTATCCAAAGCGACTTACAGTGCACTCAGATTATACATTCTTTTTTTTTTTTGCCAGTTTGTGTTTTCCCTGGGAATAGAACCCACGACCTTTTGCACTGCTAACACAATGCTCTACCACTGAGCCACAGGTGAAAGTGAAGTGTGTGCTGAAACTTTCACACTCTCTCTCACACACACACACACACACACACACACAGACACACACACTCTCTCTCTCTCTCTCACACACACACACACTCTCTCTCTCTCTCGCTCTCTCTCTCACACACACACACACTCTCTCTCTCTCACACACACACACACACACAGTGATTCCTCGAGGTGCTCACAGAAGCTGGTGGTGTTGGTGATGAGGTGGTAATCACATCAAATAATCTGTGAAAGTGCAGCGGATGTGTTTGTTTCTGCTGGACGCTCCATTAGCACCGGCCGCTGCCGTAATGAGTCTTGTGATGTGCACGTTTGTTTTCCTTCCAGCGCCGGCGGCCACAGCACAAAAGACGAGTATTGAGCTGTTACACTCGTGAGTTTGGATGGATCTCAGAGGAACAGACAGCATGTGTGTTTAATAATCTTCAGAAACGCTGAATCAGGTGAGAGTTACACATTTCACCGCACTCTTCACTTTCACAAACGCTCGGTTCGATCCCTGACGGTCTGACTGTTACTGATGACATCAGGGATCGAAGCTAGAACTAGTCTGACCAACTAGTTAACCAGAGTCAGTCGGTCTTACTTTTCAGGTTCAAATGAGATCATTCACAGAACTGACTCAAAGAAATGACCAGCTATGTTATGACCTGACAGAAGTGAATGACTAACTTGTATTACTTGTAAGTGGTTCATGTAAACGGCTGCTGATGAAAAGTAAATATTTTGGGAGGTGAACCTGCACTGATGGAAACTCCACAATGAGATGTGAATCGAGTCAGTGTTGAGTTTAATTCCTCAAAACACATCTGCTGCGTCCCGTGAGCCACACCAAACACAGAGAGAATATCCTGCTCATTAATGTGCGGCAGCTGAGCGACCCGTGTTACTGTGACTTTCCATGACAACAGCAGACTGTTAGCACAGATCCACTTTCAGTTAGGGTAGCAACCTGCTGCTGTGAACACACTCGAGTCTAATATAAGAGAAATACCTCATGACACAACCACGCTCACAGCAGGAGACAACACACACACACTACAGGAGGCAGGGAGGACAGTAGACACGACCGCAGACACACACACAGTGACACACACCTGCAGCGTGAGGTGTTTGACAGCGTTCCAGGTGTGTGTTATCAGGTTCTTCATGTGCTCCTCTGGACTCACGTGACATTCTTCAGATGATGGAAAAACCTTCACTGGAACAGAGAGAGGTCTCGACTCTATACACACACACACACACACACACACACACAGTGTTAATGCAGACAGATTCAGATTGTTCATGTTCATAACACACGCGTTGATATACAGTGTGTGTGTGTGTGTGTGACTGTGAGTGTGAGTGTGCATGTGTGTGTGTGTGTGTGTGTGTGTGACTGTGAGTGTGCATGTGTGTGTGTGTGTGTGTGTGTGTGTGACTGTGCATGTGTGTGTGTGTGTGTGTGTGTACAGATACTGCACATACAAAATCAAAAACAATTATTTACAGGAAGAAAAGAGAAGGAAGTGAAGTTAAGACCAGCTTTAGTGTGTGTGCAGACCGGTGTTGTGTTTCTGTTAATGAAAAGCATGCAGCAGTAACGCATCGGCTCTGAGAGGCTTTGATTACTCTGGGAAATGATCAACATCTGCAGCGTGAAGGTCAAACCATCTCCAGCAGCTCCTGCAGACCAGAAACACACTCCCTCACACAGCACACCTGAAGCAGCACACACTCTCCAACGCTCACACAAACATCATACTAACTTGGCCAAAACTGTATAGTGTGTTTATATATCTATATGACTACAAAATAATTTTGTAAACCCTAAGCCTGTATATATATATATAAAATATTAAAGGTCCCGTTTTTCGTGCTTTTTTGAAGCTTTGATTGTGTTTACAGTGTGCAATATTACACGTGTTCATGTTTCGCGTGTAAAAAAATAATAAAGTATTTTTCACACAATTCACCTATCTGTAAGCCGCTTTTTTCACTGTCATAAAAACGGGCTGATGACTTCCTTGTTCTATAAAGTCCCTCCTTCAGAAATACGTAACGGGTTCTGATTGGGCCAGCGGTTCCTGTGTTGTGATTCGACAGCAGCTGAGCGCACGCTGCCCTCCTGGAAACCTGATTGGGGTAGTTTTGAGAAGCAAGTTGGAAAGAGCATGTGCTGGACGAGATACGCATGAAAATCACATTCGTTTTTTTTGCACAGCCCTAACATCTAGTTAAAAAGCTAAACAGCGTTACCCTTTGTGTAATAAGTTACAGAAACTGTTGAACGCTCCAACTTCAATAATAAAATACACTTACCGGTTGTGGTCCATAAACAACGCCTTCTCCAGACAAAGAGGGAACTGCTCCATCTTTCAGGAATAATCTTTGTGTGAATCCGGCATTAAACTGATTGAGATTGAGGAAGCTGTCCTCAGTAAAATGTGCTGCACATAGTTTTACATGTGGATTATAATGTTCAGGAACCGAGTTAAACATAAATTGTAACCATTAATCTCCAAGTACAGCGTCCCTGGGAAGCCCAAACAAAGATGACTGGACTCCGAGATGAAAATAACAGCGTTTCAACGACATGGCGACAAACACAAACACAGCTCTTCCTTCTTCTCCGTCGGAGCGCAACAAGGCCACGCCCCCTGTTTGTGTATTCATGTG
>NC_068386.1:389818-427318 GCF_023724105.1 Carassius gibelio | reverse complement strand
TAATGCGTTTGTGCTTTTTTTTTGCACTATTGAGAAGGCAAACGAAATAGTGCAAACTGGTGTTGTGATCAAAGGTTCACTCACGCAGGTGTTTCCTCTGAGCACTCCCGCCAAGAAAATAATGATTTCAAACGTCCCTCCGTTTGTGAAAGATGAGATGATCGTGCAGGAATTGTCACGATATGGAAAGATAGTTTCCCCCATCAAAAAAATTCCACTTGGATGTAAATCACCTTTAGTGAAACATCTCGTGTCTTTTAGGAGACAGGTGTTTATGATCCTTAAGAATGGCGAGGATGAACTTGACCTAGTTTTTAAATTTAAAGTAGAAGGCTTTGATTATGCTGTCTTCGTATCATCTGATTTAACAATCAAATGTTTTACTTGCTCGAAAATCGGCCATCTCAGTCGTAATTGCCCTGATAAATTGAACAAGAACACCGAGCAGATTGATGTAGATGTAGCGGGGAGCGCTGTTGGTGAATCCAGTGCAGAGGCGAGTCCCGCGAATACACCGCTCGGGCCGCTCGAGGGAGTGAACAGTGTGGAGACGCGCGCGTCGTGTTCCACTGTTGATGATGGAGTTATTGCGGCGGAGCCCGCGGTACCAGAGAACGCAGTGGGGTTGAGTACATTGTCTTCTGTAGACATTGTAAAGGAAAATCCGAGATTGAATGACTGTGGATTAGACATGGAAGTTGAATCAACTTTCAAAACTCCAATTAAAAGAAGAAAGAGTCGAAATGATAAAGTCAGTAAACAAGTCAAAATAGGTGATGATGTTGAATATGAAATCATAGCTTCGGACAACGATGACTCTGATTCTAGTGTTTCTGTGTGTTCAGAGTTCTCTGCTTGTTCTCAAAATGAAGCAGTAAATGTTTTGTACAAAGCTGAAGACATTAGTGCTTTTCTTAATGAAACGAAAGGGCTGAAAGGTGTGCAGATTGAGGATTATTTTCCCAATCGTGCACAATTTGTGAAGGACACTAGATATTTGATAAAAGAAGGGGCTTTCGCAGATCTCGAAGTGTACCGTTTACGGAAATTTGTAAACAAGTTAAAAAAACTAATTCCTAGAGATGAAAAGAATGCCATGGTTTAAATTCTTACAATTGTTTCTGTTGACCATGTGCTTATTTTCTGTCTTTTTCTATCTGAGTTTCTTGTTGAACTTAAATAAAACTATGAGTCAGCTAAAAATCGGAACTCTCAATTTAAATGGAGCTAGAGATGTTCATAAAAGGATGATGCTATATGAATTTATAAATCAGAAGTCTGTTGACGTCATGTTTATACAAGAAACGCATAGTGATCAAAGAAATGAGGTGGACTGGAAAAGAGAGTGGGGTGGTCAACTCTTTCTTAGTCACAAATCCTCTGTAAGTGGAGGCGTTGCAATTCTATTTTCTAAAAATATGACTCCAGTATCTTATGAATTTGCTGAAATTGAAAAAGGTCGTTTCTTAAAAGTTATTGTTAAATTTGAAAAAATTGTTATGGTTTTTTTAAATATTTATGCTCCTAATAGTGGAGTGGAAAGGGTTTTGTTTTTAAATTTAGTCAGCACTACTCTTAAAAGCCTAAATACAGACGATCTCCTCTTTTTAGGCGGAGATTTTAATTGTACAGAGAATGATAAAATAGACCGAAATCATTTAGAACCACATGTTGCATCTCAAAGAGTTGTTAAGCAACTCGTTCAAACCTTTGATCTCTGTGACGTATGGAGAAATATGTATAAAAAATCAAGGCAATACACATGGGTTCACTGTAAAGATAATTCTTTGTCTTTGGCACGTCTTGATCGGTTTTACAGCTTTAAGCACCAGTTCAATATTTTTAAATCTTGTCAAATTAATCCTGTAGGTTTTTCAGATCACAGCGCTGTTCTTTGTTCTGTATTAGTGAATTATGTGAAGTCAAGCAGTGCCTTTTGGCATTTTAATACATCTTTACTTGATGACAAACATTTTAAAGATTCTTTTACTTTTTTCTGGGATGTTTTTAAACAACAAAAGTATTTATATAGCTCTCTACATCAGTGGTGGGATTGCGGGAAAGTACAAATCAAAATTTTTTGTCAGCAATACACTCTTAATGTTACAAGAGAAATAACTCGATCAATGAAAACTTTAGAGGCTGAGATAGTTGAGTTGTACAGTTTGTCTGCATCTACAGGCAAAAAAGAACATATTGAAGCTCTGACATCAAAGAAAACTTTATTGGCAAACCTGTTGGACATTAAAGCACAGGGAGCGCTGGTTCGCTCACGTTTCCAGAATATCACACAAATGGATGCACCTTCCAAATTCTTCTTCAGTATGGAGAAAATAAATAGTCAAAGCAGAATAATTCACTCTTTGGTCTCTGATACAGGACAGGAATTAACTAAAACGTCTGAAATAAGAGAAGTCGCTGCACAGTTTTATAAAAAATTATATACAGCTGATCTGATAAATGAGAAGATTACTACTAGTAGTTTTTTTGAAGGTCTGCCAAAACTCGATGATGAGAGTAATGAAAGTTTGCAACAACCTTTGACAGAACAAGAACTTTATATAGCAATGATGGGTATGGAGAATGGGAAGTCCCCTGGGATTGATGGGTTACCCATTGAGTTCTATAAAACTTTTTGGCCCATTTTAAGAGAAGATCTCTTGGTAGTTTTTGATGAAAGCCTTATTAATGGGTTTCTTCCCCTTAGTTGTAGAAGGGCAGTTATCACTTTATTGCCCAAAAAAGGTGATCTTCAAAATATGAAAAATTGGAGGCCTGTTTCTCTCCTGTGTTCAGAGTATAAAATCCTGTCTAAAACGTTAGCTACAAGATTGAGTAAAGTAATAGGGAAGGTGATACACTACGATCAAACATATTGTGTACCAAATAGATCGATTTTTGATAATATAACTCTAATCAGAGATGTTTTAGAGGTTTCAAAGCTGCTTGGTATAAATATTGGCCTTATTTCTCTTGACCA
Organism: Carassius gibelio; assembly: GCF_023724105.1. Lineage (NCBI taxonomy): Eukaryota > Metazoa > Chordata > Actinopteri > Cypriniformes > Cyprinidae > Carassius > Carassius gibelio. Next base: position 424,338 of record NC_068386.1, on the reverse strand, counting down.
AGAGAAGGCTTTTGATCGTGTTGAACACCTGTATTTGTGGAACACTTTACAAGCTTTTGGTTTTAATTCACGTTTTATTGATATGATTAGAGCAATGTATTGTGAAATTGAAAGTGTGATTAAAATTAATGGAAGTTTGTGTGCCCCATTTAATGTACAGAGAGGAGTTCGACAAGGTTGTGCCATGTCGGGGCTATTATATGTGCTGGCTATAGAACCACTGCTGTCGATGTTACGAAACAAGTTAAAGGGTTTAACATTGCCACAGTGTAATAATGCTTTCCATTTATCTGCATATGCTGATGACGTTATTGTTTTTATAAATGATAGTGATGATGTTGAAACGCTACAACAAATTGTTAATGATTTTAAAGATATTTCATCAGCAACTGTAAATTGGAGGAAAAGTGATGCCTTATTGATTGGAAAATGGGAAGAAGGAAATCCCATTGTACCAGGAGGCTTATTATGGAAAAAAGATGGGTTAAAGTACCTCGGTGTTTTTTTAGGTAATGACGTTTTCATGCAGAAGAACTGGGAAGGAATGGCAGATAAAGTAACTGGACGTTTAAAAAAATGGAAATGGCTGCTTCCTCAGTTGTCATTCAAAGGACGCACACTCATTATTAACAATCTTGCGGCTTCTTCCCTGTGGCATAGACTTGCATGTGTTGACCCTCCTGCTGGTCTCCTAGGAAAAATTCAAGCAGAAACAGTAAACTTTTTTTGGGACAACTTGCACTGGATTCCTCAAAGCGTGTTATTTTTGGCTAAAGAAGATGGAGGCCAAGGTCTAGTGCATTTGGCAAGTAGATGTGCTGCTTATCGTCTCCAGTTTTTGCAGAAGTTTTTTCTAGGATCTGAAAGACTGGTATGGAGGTCAGTGGCTCAATGCATTCTACGCAGAATAAGTGGACTTGGTCTGGACAATGTGTTGTTTTTAATGGACTCTAAAAAATTAGATTTCAGAGGAGTTCCTGCTTTTTATCGAAGTCTCTTCAAAATATGGAGCCTGTTTAAACCTCAATGGATGGAACCGTTAATGTCCCTGTACTGGTTGCTCGAAGAGCCCATTGTGTGTGGAGCACGTTTTGATGTATCTGGTGATGATTTACCAGGTCTAAAGAATTTGTTGTACAGAAGTAAATCTTTACAGTTGAAACACATTATAAATAATGCAGGCCCTGATTTTAAAGATGTAGAAGCAGTTTCAGCCTTTTTAAAGGTAAAGTCTGCCCGATACATTAAACGATTTTTAGATAAACTTCAGGGGGCTTTGAATGTACAAGAAAAATGTTTACTTGATGATTGCAGTAAGAAACGCATATTTCCAGATTGTGAAGATTTCTTCCCAGATATAAGTATTTTACCTGATCTATCTTCATTTAATGACATTAATCCCTTGTTGAAGAAGGAAATTGATGTGCAAATAGATTTTTTTGAAGTTAAAGGGAAAGCTTTGTACAGAAGTATTGTGAAAGTGCTGAATGTTAAATGGTTAAATAGAAACGATACTGTATGGAGAGAAACATTACAGATGACTGAAACAACAAAACCAGTGTGGAGGATTCTGTACAAACCTCCGTTACCTAAAAGAGTTGGTGACCTTCAATGGAGAATACTCCATGGGGCTATAGCAGTTAACTCTTTTGTGGCAATGTTGAACCCAAATGTAAATGAGAATTGTCCTTTTTGCAATGAAAGGGAGACAGTGTTTCATTGTTTTATGTTTTGTAGCAGACTTAGTTTTTTGTTCAGTCTTTTAGAGCTTCTTTTCAAATCTTTTGAGGTTTGTTTCACAAAGCAGGATTTTATTCTTGGTTGTATGTATACCATTAAGAAAAAATGTAAATGTCATTTGCTTAATTTTATTGTTGGCATTGCAAAGTTGGCCATTTATATAACTAGGAGAAATAAAATTGAACAGAAAGGGGAACAAGAACTTATAACCGCTTTTAAAAAAATGGTAAAATCACGACTTGTAATTGAGTTTAATTTTTATAAATTAATGAGTACATTGGATATTTTTGAAGTTGAGTGGTGCTGTGATAATGTGCTGTGTTCATTAGTTGAAAATGAACTGGTTATTTCTGAAGTGTTGATGTAAGATCTTTAATAGATTGAAAAGTATGTGATGTTGTTTTCTATGATATTTTTGTTATAAAAGGATTTTCAAAATTCAAAAAAATTCTCTCTCTCACTCTCTCACTCTCACTCTCTCTCTCTCTCTCTCTCTCTCTCTCACTCTCTCTCTCTCTCTCTCTCTCTCTCTCTCACTCTCTCTCACTCACTCTCTCACTCTCTCTCTCACTCTCTCTCTCTCCTGTCTGTCTCTCTTCAGCTCCTACTGAACACAGCAGCCAGCGCAGGAGCTCACTGCACACACACACACACACACACTCATTCTGTGGTGCTCCAGAGGGCTGCTGTTTTACAGGCCGCTTCAAACAGAACTCGTAATTACTCATAAGAGCTCACAAACCGCTCACACACACACACTCACTGCACAAGAACTCAAAACATACACACACACACACACACACAATTTGACTACAGCATTAAGAGTCACATCATAGAAGCAAGACTTTAATCTTTAAAAAGCCAAAGTAACGCGTACACACACAAACACACACTGGGTCCCTGAGCTCATGCCAGGACAGACTGAAGGACTCTCAACAACCCTGAGCAACTGAATGAGAACACACACACACACACACACACACGCACACACACCTTTGCTTTTATCATGATGAGGACTCTCCAGTACCTTCTGCTGTCTTAGTACTGTACTCTCACACAAACCTTTCTGCTTTCTACATGTGAACATTTAGTGGGTGTGGTCTGAATACAGTAAATGTGGAAAATGACATAGTGGGTGTGGTCTTAATGCAGTTGGTGGGTGTGGTCTGAAACATGTGGGTGTGGTCTTAATGCAGTGAGTAGGTGTGTTATGAAATGTGTGGATGTGGTCTTCATGTAGTTGGTGGGTGTGGCCTGAAACGTGTGGGTGTGGTCTTAATGCAGTTGGTGGGTGTGGCCTGAAATATGTGGGTGTGGTCTTAATGCTGTGAGTGAGTGTGGTCTGAAACGTGTGGTGTGGTCTCTATTCAGTGAGTGGGAGTGGTCTAAAAAAGGGTAGGGTCTTAAGACAGTGAGTGGGAGTGGTCAAAATGTAGTGAGTGGGTGTGGTCTAAAATTAGTGATAAAATAGGTCAATAGCACATTAGCTCACATCAACACATCCAAACAATCCAAAATAAAATACAGCTGCATGCTAAATTTACAGAGACAGTATGACAGACTCGTTCTGTTGTACATGTTAAGCCATGTCTCTCTCTGGGGAGGAGGTCCCGGGGTCAGTGGTCCTGAAGGGAACATCCTGTCAGATCTCTGTGTCTAAAACGTCTCCTCAGAAGTTCACATTCCATCACAGTGTTCCTACTGGCTGACTTCATTAATTACTCACAGTCACTCCAGCAGAACCGTCAGCCCTAACGACAGGCCTGTAATTAGCTTAATTAATTACAGATTAACCCACCGCTGCAGTGCTAATGCCTTCTCTCTGTCAGGGACTTGCCCTCCTCCAGACGCAGCGCTGGGAACGGCTCACCTTCACTGATCAGGAGCGCGTCTGAGGGATCATGGGAAAGAGCCGGTTCTCAGTCCTCCCACACGGACTCGTGTTGTGAGATCTTCACTCGACCACGGAGACTCCAATCCGTTCCGCCAGCAGCACAGAAAACTACCTGCTGATGTCCGTGACCCACAGTTATCAGTTAGCTAGAAACTACAGCCCTGCCAAACCCAAGAGCAGCTCACTGAGGAAAACATGAGCAAAACCTGAGGAACATGAACCGTGATCAGCTGTGACACGTGCTGCTAAACGTCACATGGACACATTTCTGAAGACAGTGTGAGATCAGATGAACACAAACAAACAAACATCTCAAGAGTCGAGCTCATCACAACTCAATCCAGAGGCCATTCAATTAAAACTCATTCCTGAATTTGATTTAGCAAAGTGGATGCAGATTTGCAATTCGAAAGAGTGAAGAAACAACTGAATGAATGAGAGAAGAAACAACTAGAAACAAAGTCTATGCCATGTGTGATATACAGAAGAGAGAATGCAGTGTGGAAGTTCTTTAATTCAGGAAATTATTATTTTCTTGCTATTCTAATTCCTTCCTGTGTGTCACTGATAATTCAGTCCATATTCATATTTCATTATTTAATTCTTCAGTTCTGATTTTTGCTAAACCCTGACCCCAACGGTCGTGTGTGACCGCAGGTTAGTTGGTCGGTCGGTCACTCCTGAGAAGCCTCTGCTGGACACTGGATGTTCAAGAGTCACTGCTCCTCGGTGGGAAATGAATCCTCTATTCTGGGAATTAGATTACACCCAGTAGCTGACAGGAAAGATCACAGTTTTCCAGCTGTGAGTCAGAGAGAGACTGAGCAAAACCTCACTACACATGAAATTATTCAGTTCATTCAAGTCAACTTGTTAGATGATTTCTGTTCCATAATCATTCATTACTGTAATCTTCTAGTTTATATCCCGTTTCAACTGTTCTACACTGTTTTCTATGTGGTTTTAATTCCCTTGCAATTCGAGATGTATTTTGTCATGCCAGTTGTGCAGAGAACATCTCTGAGACGTGCAACACATTTACACTCCACTAATTCAGCTAATGAGCCGCCGTTTAGACTCTCGTTCGCTCGCTCTGCATCTCACAAACGTTTCCTGATGCACCGATTCTTAAACGTCAGATCAAACACAATGTTTTTTCCAATGGCCTCAGCTAACAGACGAGCAAACCTCACACACGCTGGAACACAGACAGAAGGAGTTCCTGCCACTCGCTGCATCTGCACGTCCAAAAAACCAAATGATGCAACAGCTCTCTGGTTTTACGAGAGTCAAGCGAGTTTGTAAGGATCTGATGAAGAAAGAAATGCCACCCAAAAGCATCAGCGGTGCAGGTCTGAGTGTGACGTGTGTCTGCAGGCCGGAGACGAGACGCCAACACACATCAGCTCTGCCTCAATGAACAGATCAAAGCAGGCAAAGGTGAACGAGAGAGCCAAGAAACACAACGGCTAGGAGGATGAGATCTGAAGAGCTTCAGAATGACAGTGGTCCTCCTCCAGGAGAGAAAAGACCACCGGAGCTACATCACTACATACAGGCAACCTTTACGAGTCTCACTACATATCTGAACCTCGTCACTTAATCTAGTGTCTTTCATGGGGTTTTAAAGGGGTCATATGACGTTGCTTGAAAAGTTATTTTGTGTTTTTGTTATAATCAAATGTGTTTATGTGGTTTAACTTTCAAAACACATTATTTTCCACATACTGAACATGATTGTTTCTCCTCCATGCCCTGCCTTCTGAAACGCAAACATTTTTACAATTTCAATTACAACCGTTCTTTAAAGCGAGGTGTGCTCTGATTGGCCAGCTCTCCAGTGTGTTGTGATTGGCCGAATGCCTCAAGCGTGTGACGGAGATGTTGTGCCCCTCACCAAACTGTGATGTGTGTCCCGGAGCGAGACAAAACCAATGAAACCCATCACAAAAACACATACTGTCCTGGCAATACTTTATAGAAACAGACTCAGGAAACAGTCCTCGTCCGCTGTAAAATGCATTGCACACATATTTGGGATGAACTGCTCTGGAACAGTGTTGTAAATACATCATAACCACTGATTTCTAGTTGTGTGCTCTTTTGGAAAACCAAACCAAGCAGCTTTGCTTTCACAATGAAGCACACAGCGGCTCTATAACATGGCGCCGGCGGAAACAGCACGAATAAAAGCTCCGCATTATTTCTGTGTGTGAACATTTGGGCGGTGTTATGCAAATCGCATCACATGAGCCCTTTAATAAAACACACAAGTGATCAAACTGATATGAGTGAAGCTGGAGAGCAGGACAGCAGTGTTAGTTTGATGGATGGGGCACAGGCTGTGTGAGACGTTAATAGAGATCCGAGCGAACACTCACAGCGAGAGAAGCCCCACGCAGACGTCCAGCCGGAGATCAGCTTTCAGACCGGGTGTTTGAGGGGCGATCAAACACACATCAGCACGATCCACCTGCTGTCATTACTCTAACGCCTCAATCTCTCAGTTCTGCTCGCAGTCAATGCATTCATATTCTCAGCCAATCAGTTCAGACTAACATTAAAGGCCTCTTTGTTCTGCTGTTCCTGCCACTCCAAACGCAGCTCTACACCGAACATCTTCTGCATCCGCTGCGTTTGATTAAATGTAGCATTCTGAAATCCCAGAGTTCTGAGAAAGACATAAATCAAACTCTCACAGCTGCATGAGCGCCTGAGGAGAACACTGTGCCCCCGCTCCACTGCGCGCTCTTTCTATCATCATAAAGCCGACTCGCCTCGCTGTTCTCTGGGGACGAAAAGAGAGAGTCGGAGACCGAGAGAGAGACACCTGCAGCCCTCAGCTCACACTGCACACCCATAAAACACCCAACACCCCCCACTGCCCTAATCCACACGCCACCACACTCCTGCGGCCAGATGTGCACCGAGCGCAGAACACTGCTCCTGCTGCGCCTGCAGTATGCATCTTCAGCAAGCGTGCAATACTCACAGTAAAAGAAATGATCCCACAATGCAATGCACAAGCAATGTGAGCAAAGTGAAAGCACTTCTGCTCAACTGAATTAGAGATCAGAAAGCCACTGCAGAATGATTCTGATCCGTCTAGTTCTAGAGTCACAGATAGACGTGTGATTTCTCACCCAATAAAAACAAACATGAAGCTCAAAAAGGTCATGTGATGCGAGCAGCACTAACTGATTAAAATGGTAATTCTTGTCTTGTTTATGCTGTGTCATGTACTGAGAAGCAGGAACTAAATCACTGCATTCATTTATCACTCATAACGTCAGAACTGATGCCTAGAACACAAGCGAGAGCGGCACGCCGTGCAGCGAAGGGTTAATGCTCAGCGTAAAATCACTATATGTTCATAAAAGAGCTGTTTCAAAGCCGCGAGGCCGGGATCCTTTTGTGATAAATCCAACGCCTTTAATTGCCTTTAATTTATTAGTGTGTTCCAACCTCAGGCTCATTAAACAGAAACATATTGGTCTGCGTCTACGGGAGTTTAACAAGTACAGAACTCCCATTTTCTAAGTAAATTGGAATTTCTTTTTAATTCACTGGTAAACAATGGAATGGAAAGCAGATGTGGCGCAGCGAAGCCGAGGCCCATCCTAACGCCGGCTGTGAGAGCCAGAGATGCAGATGGGCCTGGGAATTATTTAAATGTCATTTCAAGGTAATTAAACGTTACAGTTTGAAGAACGCTTTGAGGTTCAAGAGCTCAGGAAAGGAGGAAAGGGAGATAAAGACGAGAGCAGGAACACTTCCAAGCACATCTGGGTCTCCAGGACCGCGGTTCTCCAGTTCAGCACGAGATTGTGAAAAAGATTAAGGAATTCATAAAATACATGTCGAACGCTTAGAAATATTACTGGGCAGATTAAAGGCGAACGCTGCTATGTGACGTTATAAAGCATCTCTTGAAGCACTGGAGAGGAACCCACAGAAACGCTCTGAACGTGATCTCTAACAGACAATCACACAAACACACCTGAGACAGAGACACTCACACACCGCTGACCAGGTACAGTCAAGAACAGACATGATCACACTCACTAACCAGTGTTTCTCCTGACCTTCAGTCACAGATAGAGGTCTGATTCCCTCCTAACAGACGAACTATGAACGAGGACAGTCCAGATGAGATTGATCTAGTGTATGACTTTCTGATATGAATGACTGTCTTCATTAATACCAGAGGAGGACCAGCTCCTCTCAGGACGACACAGCTCTGTCACCACACATAGAGTGGACTGAAGATGTTCCCTATGTAGGGTTGGGTGTAGTGATGTCTCACCGGGGCTGTGCAGGTGCTCCTGCTGCGGGAGCTGGAGGGAGATCTGCAGGAGATCAGGAGACAGGAGAGACGCCGGCTTACGGCTCCCGCTCAACCAGCGGCTCGTGTGAAGATCTGTGGTGTCAGACGGACCCTGGACCAGAGGAACCAGCTGATCCTTCTGCCCCTCACACACACCTGCACACACACACATTCATAACCCTTTCAGCTCTGTTCAACACGCTACAGGGTTAAAGGTCATGTGATTTTCAGACTGATTATTGAGCTTGATGAGATCATTACAAAGAAAGACAGATCTTGATTTTCTCAGATACACTCAATATAAGTGCAAGATCTGCTATTATAACCACAGTTAAAAATATAACTTATTATAGTTTACTATTTTAGTTTAAGTTTATTTTACTCTGTCTTTCTACATTAGACTAGAAACAGTTGAGTTTCTCTAATGCTGTACATCAGAAGTGTTTGAGAAGAAGATCTCAACGGAACTAAACCTAGAGAATGTGCCACAATAAATACACCAGACACTTGTGCAGTGTGTGAAAACAGGAGTGTGCTGTTAGGAACAAACGCTTTGTGAGTGTGTGTGTGTGTGTGTGTGTGTGTGTGTGTGTGTGTGTGTGTGTGTGTGTGTGTGCATGTGAGTGTGTGTGTGCGTGTGTGTCTCTGTGTGTGTTACGGGGCAGATGTGTGCAGCTGCTCTCACCCGGTGTTCTTGCACACACTTTCACGGCTCCCAGAGTCCCAGAAACACACAGCAGCGCCGGCCGCACACACACCTTCAGCTCCACACGCTGAACACACACCTCCAGCACAGGAGCGCTACACACCGGCTTCACACCTGCTCAAACACAGACCCGTGAATCACATCAGCATCATGTGTTTGTTCAATCAGTAATCAGATGCATGATGGGAGTTCAGTCAAAAACACATTTACATGACAAACACTCATTCATGTTTATTACATTCAAAAAATACTAATATATCTCTAGTGCTGCGTGTGTGTGTTGCTTTTGCCCTTAGGGTGTTTGATAGGGTGTGTGACCCCAGTGACCTCCAGCTGTTTGCTTGTGCACCTCTGCACCTGTGCGCTCACACACACACACACACACACACACACACACCACTAAAATCAGCAGGCACACAGAGAATTTGTGGTTGTGCACATATGAACACATCTGGAATGTGTGTGTGTGTGTGTTTATGAGGCTTCAGCATTCTGGAGAGTGTCATTTTAGCATGTGGCACATTCTGTTCCTGATGAAGAGAAGAGAAGGAGAAAGAGAAAGAGAAAGAGAAAGAGAAGAGAAGAGAAGAGAAGAGAAGAGAAGAGAAGAGAAGAGAAAAGAAGAGAAGAGAAGGAGAAGCAGAAAGAGAAGGAGGACAGAAAGAGAAGAGTTTGCTGAATGAAGGACAGCTGTAGCACACAGTGTTTGAGCGCAGCTAATGAGACATGCACACACACACACACACACACACGTGCCTGTTTCTTCATGAATGTGTCTCATATCAGACGGATTCCTCTGCTGGATGTCACGGACACACACAAGGACAACACACTCCATCAGCACAAGGACACACACGAGTGTGATGTGATCAAACAGACGCTCCTCACTGGAGTTCACTGCAGTCATTATGAAACACACACACACACACACCTCATCACTCGACAGGTACCTGGAGTTTTGTAGGCGTGGCTTATGAGGCTGTCGCTGATGCTGCTGCAGGCTCCGCCTCCCACACTCTGTGTCCAGCTGCGATACATGCTCTGCAGCAGCAGCACCTGCGCACGCGTCGCCTGCACACACACCTGCGGGAGCTCGAACACACACTCACACACCGGGACTGAAGGCTTCCTCTCCCTGACAGACACACAGAGAGACAGATCACACTCACACACTCCATCACAGTCTGTATAAACATGAAGAGCGCGTCACATCAGTCACTGTGAGACTCGGCTCCTGTCTCTTTAATAACATGAGAATGAACCTCTACGACTGGAACTGAGGAAACACTGCAGCTCACACACAGATCATTCACTTAACTCTACATTTAATCTAACAGACTTTAATGAATAGATGTTTGTTCTTCATAACATTCACAAATGTCTCCTTGTTTCTGTACTGACTGGAAACACTGATTAGTAACACAACGCTCTATGATATAAAATAAATCACTGTAAGACTCTAGAATAAAACAGAGCTCTGTAATAAAATATAAAGCTCTATAACGCTCTGTGATACGTGCAGTGTGACAGCGATTCTGTTTAATATCTCGGAGCTCAAACAATGAGAAAGCTTCACAGTGACGTCTCCAGCGGAGAGCAGAGTGTGTGTGTGTGTGTGTGGGGGGGGGGGGAGCCCAGTGCTCTCTGGGTAATGAGTCTGTGTCTGTGATCAGCTCTGACGGGGAGAAGCGCTCCTCCTCGAGCACCTCTGCAAACACTTAACCGCTCGTCTCGCAGCGCTCTCATCTTCTGGGTGGCTCGGCGGGTAACGGCTGACAGCGGCGGGAGGCTGACGCTCCGCAGAGATCGGCCTCGCAGCAGAAGCAGCAGCTGTGTGAGGGGTCAGAGGTCAGGGGCAGACAGCACCGCCGCTCAAGGCCTTCAGCAGCACTCGCCCGGGCTTTCTCTGATCTGGATCTGCGGACGTTCAGTGTGAGCTAACAGGAAACACACCAGCACATGCCCAGCAAATGTTGGCCGCACACACTGGCACGTCATGAAAGGTGGCGCGACTCGCTTCATTTCTGTGTTTTCAGGGAAAGCGATCTTAGCGACGCACCATCTGCACCTGCTTTTATTAATAAATAAACACGCTCAAACGCAGCAAACAGTGTCACTAATCAGAAACACACTCACGCTAGCTGCTGATACACATGTGACACACACACACTCACACACAGAGTCTCACACACACACACAAAGAGTTAAACACACATATACACAGAGTCTCACACACTCACAGTTAGAAAACACACACACACACACACACACACACACACATACATACACACACAGAGTTAAACACACACATACACAGAGTCTCACACACACACACACACACACACACACACACACAGAGTTAAACACACACATAAACACACACACACACACACACAGAGTTAAACACACACACACACACACAGAGTCTCACACACACACACAGAGTTAAACACACACATACACACACACACACACACACACACAGTCTCACACAGAGTTAAACACACACACACACACACACACAGAGTATCACACACACACACTCACACACACACACACACACACACACACACACAGCCATGAAACAATTAGAGAACCCCAAACGCATCAGGAGAGGGGAAGGTGTCACACCTCCACAGAAGGGTCAGACACACTCGTGTTTAATGGAACACAGCCGACGTGAGAATATAATAATGATAAACATAATCAAATAAATATAACACTATAGTAATAACAAACCGCGAGCTGCTCTGAGTCACTGCAGACACTGGATCACGAGCTGCTGGAGTCTGAATCAACACCGTTTCATTACCCATGATTCCTCACAGACCTCACAACAGCTCGTGGATCTACACGGATCAGCTCTGAGTGTGTGTGTGTGTGTGTGTGTGTCTCGTCCCGTACCCTACACTCATCTGAGCAGCAGAACACTCTGACTGATGACAAGAGCATGATGGGATGTCTGCTGTGTAGTTCAGAAAACAACAGCACAGTGTTTCATTTACACAGAACGATCTGGAGTGTGTGAGGAGCTGAGCGCAGCAGTGTGTGTGATGTGGCCTTGATCACTGCTGGCGGTCGAGCTCTGCGCTCCTCGTGTGTGTGTGTGTGTGTGTGTGTGTAACAGGTTTAGCAGAGCGCTGCTGCGTCTCATTACTGCGCCTCTCACACACACTGCAGCAGCTGCAGAAACGGCCGCTCGACCCGCCGGGCTCCGGGGAGAGCTTTAAATGAAGGGTGATCGGTACCGTGTGAGCAGCCTCACCTCCGGCCAACACCAGAACACACACACACACACACACACACACACACAGCGTTAATGGCTCTCATTCACACACTCAGACTCTCAGCTAATGACAGGATATTTATTACCCTCCACTGACACACTCATCTAAGCGCTTTACTCAAAGTGTGTGTGTGTGTGTGTGTGTGTGTGTGTGTGTCTCACCAGTATGCAGGCAACCGGAGCTGCTTCCCATAGAGAGCAGTACTGAAAGAAGGAATTATGGGAATGAGTGTCTGAAACACCCCCTCTGAGTCGATTACAGTCAGACCAGCCTGAAGCTCAAAGACCTGAGAGACACAAAGAGGATCAGCGCTGTTAGAGACCTGTTCAGGACAGACAGTGTGTGTGTGTGTGTGTGTGTGTACGCTTAAACTAAACTGAAATGTTCAAAGTGACTGATCATTTGAATATAATTTTTACATAATTAAAGAAGGTCAGCAGCTGCTCAATCACTCCTGACTCCTTCAGAATAAAGATGAATATACGCTTCTTCTGACACAAACTGTCTCATCCATTTACATTATAACACACTGACAGTATATACATGTGTGTGTGTTTGTGTGTGTGTGTGCACCTTCAGGTAGCAGTGTGTGTAGCAGTGGTGCAGGAGTGTGTCTGAGGGCTGGTTCAGGCTGCTGGCGGCACGGGTCACTTCCTGTTCATACATTGGCACTGAATGCTCGAACGTGATGCGCTCAAACTGCAGCTGAAGAGCAGGAAGAGGACGCAGCAGCTGGAACTGAGGGACAGACGTCTGCGCAGACGAGACCTAGCGGAAACACACACACAGTAGTACACACACACAGGAGACGCAGGTATATGAGGAAAGAGTGTGTGTGTGTGTCGTTTGCACCTTGTGTCCCAGTATAACAGGAAGTAAGAGGTGCAGGAGGTTGTATTCTGCAGCAGGGACAGTGACTGTGGCTCTCATCAGCGTCACACTCGTCTGACGGATGGGAATAAACTCCTCCAGCGCTGACACCTGCTCCGGCAGCACACACACACACTCCTCCACGACATCTGCCCCACACACACACACACACACACACACACACACACAGACGGAGGTTAAACAGTGTAAATGCATCTCAGAGATCTGCTGCTGTCTGTGATGTCAGTCATAATAATAATAATAAAACTCAATACTGACCACAGGAGCCTCAGTCGCTTTAATAAGAGAAACCACAAGCACGCTTCATTTTATGGGTCCCACTTTATATTAAGTTCATTAACTATGAATTTACATTTAAATTAATAAATTGGCACAAGGCACTTATTGAATCAGACTCGCAATCGAAGGGTTGTGGGTTCTAGTCTCGGGCCGGCAGGAATTGTGGGGGGGGGGGGAGTGCATGAACAGTTCTCTCTCCACCTTCAACCCCACGACTGAGGAGCCCTTGAGCAAGGCATCGAACCCCCAACTGCTCCCCGGCGCCGCAGCATTAATGATGACCACTGCTCCAGGTGTGTGTGTGTGTGTGTGTGTGTGTGTGTGTGTGTGTACCTGGCTGTGGTCTGCAGTAGGGCTGGTACTCGTGGTCCAGTGTGCATGCGGTCATCTTCAGGATGCGGTGGACAGCGCTGCTGTGGAGCTGCACATCTAACGGTCCGACCGCGATCCTCTTCACAGACGTCTCCTGCACCAGCGGCGGCTCGTCTTTACGCAGCGCAGGAAAATCCTGCTGCCCCACGCAGACTGTAAAACAGCAGCACAAAACAAGCTTTCATCACAGACACACACTCACAGACGAGCGCTGGAGTCTGGGCCGTTCCTGGGATTAGGGTCATTTGGGTGATTATGGGGCCTAAAGGAAGCAGAAGATCAGGAGCCTCGACTCACACAGTGTGAGCTGACCGCTAGAGACCCCCAGCACACACACACACACACACACACACACTCATGATACACTTACATCACCAGATGAGACAAAACACTGATAACTTGGTTCACTAGAACAAGAAATATTCAATGACTAAATATTTTAAATCACAAAAAAAATAAACAATGTAATTATATATTTAAACATTTAACTAATCTAGAGCCATAGCTTGCTTGTAAAACACTAACAGTGCAACACAAAGTGCTTCAGACTTCCTAACCCTAACTCCAGGAGTAACATCACCAGATCAGGAGCGCTGCTAAACACCAGCAGAAACAGCTCAGTATTTACTTCACACGTGCTGCATGCTTAACCATGTGAGGAAAACAAAAGATAATACTCATTTCACATATACTGCCTTTTAAACATTCAAGTACCTTTCATAAATATGGCAGTTTTCAAGGGTTTTCCAGGACTTACATTTGAAAAAGTCAAATTTAAGTACTTCAAGCATTTTAAGCCCCTTGTACAAACTATGCACACACACACACACACACACACACACACACACACAGCTGCGTGTGTAATAAAAGCAGAGCGCTGAGGGGAACGTGGGAGTCCCGTTACTGAGGATGGAGGGATGGAGGAGAGGGAGAAAGAGTTCACGAGCTGCTCAAATTCCCTCCTGATTTGTGGAGATTAAAAGTGCAGCGAGCGATGTCACTTCCTCTTCCCATTTAGGCTGGGCTGGATTAAGTCTAATATCAAACATCTGGAAGCTCGCAGCGCTGCTGAGGGACACAGGGAGGGAAATTAGCCGGATTTAAAGCATTAGAGGAGATCCGCGCCTCAGCGCTGCAGTTATTATGAGAGAGAGCGCCGCAGGTTTGAGTTTCGTTTATGTAGCGCTGGCGCTCTGATGTGGACGAGGGTCGTGGGTTCGAGTCTCCGAGGGCAGACACGCTCTGACTCACACGACATTCCTGACGGGAAGCGTCATTCAGCTTCACTGGAGGAGCGACACTCATCTGCATCGCAGAAATCAGCCTGACGGCCAGAGCTGACCATATCTGTGTTTGCTTTACGCTTAGATCGCTATCTGAGACTGACAGAGAGAGAGACACCCAACAGTCTTCTGGCCTTTTTCATTCTTCCTTCACTAAGTGGAAAACACCCAGTCTATCGGCGCTGCAGAATTACTCTCATGACACAGTCTTCATCAGCGAGAGAGAACACAAGCAAACACTGCCAGAATCCTTCACTGTCTGTGTTTCTGAAACAGGGTGACTACAGATACAAACAAGTTCAATTCAAGACTTCCTGTGATGGAAATACACATGAATATTTAATGTGTTTAATGTAAAAGAAAAACAAAATATCATCTCTGTCAAAAATGCGACTTATCTATTATGTTATACAGCGACCTTTTCATATCAGCAGACAATATTCCTCAGACGCACCGCGAGAGTTTTGGGGGTTTAAACGATTGATATTTTCATCAGTGTTCTGTCAACTTTTACATACTTAAATCTGCATGATTTTAATATTTACCCCAGGGTGTTATTTACCTTTACAAAGGCCAATATTTTTCATATCACATTATTACAATTGATCAAGAAATTAAATATACACCACAGGACATTAAAGCGATTGTTCACCCAAAAATCTAAATTATGTCATTAATAACTCCTCATGTCGTTCCAAACCCGTGAGACCTCCGTTTATCTTCAGAACACAGTTTAAGATATTTTAGATTTAGTCCGAGAGCTCTCAGTCCCTCCATTGAAGCTGTGTGTACGGTCTACTGTCCATGTCCAGAAAGGTCAGAAAAACATCATCAGAGTAGTCCATAGCCCCTTTCACACTGCCATTACACGGGTAAAGTGTTCCTGCAATTGTTCCCTGGTCGCTAGATTCTGCACTTTCACACTGCCAGTGATGACCCGGGATATGTGTGTGCTTTCACACACAACCTGTGAAGATCCCGTAACGACACGTGACATCAGCGCATGACGTGTAATGTACGAGTCGAAAACGCTTGGCACGTTATACTTTCACTGAAGCAAGCAAACGATCTCGGCGTCAGCGCGGAGAGTGAGGAACTAACTGATCTCCGCTTCATTACAGTTTGCACATATTGTTTTGTTGTGAACGTTGATTTTCCTTCAAAACAGTCGGTAAAAGAGTCACGCGATAACTCGCGTCATCACTTCGAAACATTGGATCTGGCTTTTGTTCACACAGCGCTCGTCCCGGGTTGAACCCGGCAATGTTCCAGCAATTTGCCGGGTCCGACGTGCAGTGTGAAAGGGGCTCATGTGACATCAGAGGGTCAGTTAGAATTTTTTGAAGCATCCAAAATACATTTTGGTCCAAAAAAAACAAAAACAACGACTTTATTCAGCGTTGTCTTCTCTTCCGGGTCTGTTGTGAGCGCGTTCACTGCAGTGTATGATATCCAGTAGGGCTGGGCGATGTCTAACGATATGATCATGCGCATCTAATCAGTAAAGCTGCTTCCGTGATCACCACTAAAATATCGCGTTCATTATCGAAGGCGATTCACCTGAGATAATGAACGCGATCTACGGCTCTGTCTATTAAATGCCACTCCAATTATAAGCAGGTGATGCCGATTTTAGCAGTGATCACGGAAGCAGCTTTACTGATCAGATGTGCATGATCATATCATGATCATATCGTTAGATATATCTTTTAAACAATTCAGTTCGTTTTGGTGAACTGATTCAAAAAGATCCGAATGATTCGTTCACGAACCGGATATCACAAACTGCTTTGTTTCAAACTCTCTCACACAGACACGGAAGAGAAGACAATGCTGAATTAAGTCGTAGTTTTTGCTATTTTTGGACCAAAATATATTTTCGATGCATCAAAATATTCTAACGGACCCTCTGATGACACATGGACTACTTTGATGATGTTTTTCTTCTCTTTCTGGACATGGACAGTAGACCGTACACACAGCTTCAATGGAGGGACTGAGAGCTCTCGGACTAAATCTAAAATATCTTAAACTGTGTTCAGAAGATGAACGGAGGTCTCACGGGTTTGGAACGACATGAAGAGTTATTAATGACATAATTTTTGATGAACTAACCCTTTAACAACTTGTTTGTTGAATTAAAATCCATGTAAAATGTGCAATCATAATGTAACGTGCTAATATTCTGAATAAACCTTAAAACTGACACCTAATTAAGCAAGACTAGCGCAGGAGGAGCAGTGTGACAGGTGGAGGTGAGCGAGAGGGCAGCAGTTATCAGTGTGTCACTCCGAACGTCTCCTCAGGCTGATAGAGAGAGAGAGTGAGAGAGATAGGGAGAGAGAGGGAGAGGGAGAGAGAGAGAGAGAGAGAGAGAGAGAGAGTACCTCTGCTGCTGTTCTCCATCGTGTACAGGTAATCCATGTAGAAAGCACCATAGCGCTGCAGCCCCGTGTTCTCTGTGTATGTCTCCTGTGAACAGAAGCAGAGCAGAACTGGATCACATCGAACCTTCACTAACCACAGACCGAGCTTCTAGCTTCTACACAGAAAACAGAAATATGCCACACTTAAAACACTGCACAGTCTATCAGCATCTACATCACTGCAACAGATATACATTATGAGGCTAAGTCAAGTAACCTTTATTTGTATAGTGCTTTATACAACACTAATCGTGTCAAAGCAGCTTTACAGAGTCACACAGGAAAACAGATTGTCAGTAAAGCAAGAAGACAGTAACAGAGTCAGATCATTTATGATTCAGTAATTCATCATCCAGTTCAGCTCTCTTCAATAGTTTCTGTGCAATCAGTCCAGTGTCCCCAACTAAACAAGACAGAGAAACCAAAGCTCCTTGGTGACAGGAATGGAGGAAAAAACCCTGGGAGAAACCAGGCTCTGTCAGAGGCCAGTTCTCCTCTGACCAGAAAAAAAACACCACAAGCTGCTTTGATAGAAAATGTTTACATTGACTTTCATCATTCATTCATCAGGCAGAAGCTTTTATCCAAAGTGACGTGCAGTTCAGAGTGAGTTTCCCATTCCTGCAGTCCTGCTGTACTACTGGAGCATTTACAGAGCATTTACAGAGCATTTATAGAGCGTTCCGTTACTGCAGTCCTGCTGTACTACTGGAGCTACATGAATGATAAAAGGGCATTCATAGAGCATTTATAGAGCATTTATAGAGCATTCATAGAGCATTCAGAGAGCGTTCCATTCCTGCAGTCCTGCTGTACTACTGGAGCTACAGGAATGATAAAAAAGCATTCATAAAAAATTTAGAGAGCATTTATAGACCGTTCATAGAGCATTCATAGAGCATTTAGAGAGCATTCATAGAGCGTTCCATTCCTGCAGTCCTGCGGTACTACTTGAGCTACAGGAATGATAAAAGAGCATTCATAGAGCATTTATAGAGCATTCATAGAACATTTAGAGAGCATATATAGAGTTCATAGAGCATTCAGAGAGCATTCGTAGAGCATTCATAGAGCGTTCCATTCCTACAGTCCTGCTGTACTACTGGAGCTACAAGAATGATAAAAGAGCATTCATAGAGCATATATAGAGCATTCATAGAGCGTGTATAGAACGTTCAGAGAGCATTCAGAGAGCATTCAGGGAGCATTCAGAGAGCATATATAGAGCATTTATAGAGCGTTCAGAGAGCATTCAGAGAGCATATATAGAGCATTTATAGAGCGTTCAGAGAGCATTCAGAGAACATATAGAGCATTCATTGAGCGTTTATAGAGCATTTATAGAGCATTCAGAGAGCATATATAGAGAATTCAAAGAGCATTCATAGAGCGTTTATCTAGCGTTCACAGCGCATTCAGAGAACATTCAGAGAGCATATATAGAGCATTCATAGAGCATTTATAGAGCGTTCAGAGAGCATATATAGAGCGTTCACAGAGCATTCAGAGTGCATATATAGAGCATTCATAGAGCATTTATAGAGCGTTCACAGAGCATTCAGAGAGCATATATAGAGCATTCACAGAGCGTTTATAGAACGTTCAGAGAGCATATATAGAGCATTCACAGAGCATTCACAGAGCGTTTATAGAACGTTCAGAGAGCATATATAGAGCATTCACAGAGCATTCACAGAGCGTTTATAGAACGTTCAGAGTGCATATATAGAGCATTCACAGAGCAAACGCACAGATGTCTGTAATCGTACCCTGTGCAGGTTTCCATCCAGTATGAATTCTGCTCGGACTCCGTTGTTCTCTGGGCTGCGGTAGTCGAAGAGGGAGTTGGTCAGATATGTCATGCCCTTAACATTCAGCGTGTCGCCGCAGCGGAAGAACACGGCATCCTGCAGCAGCACACACACACTCAACATCACCACACAGTGAGGACAGATGCACGCGTGTGTGTGTGTGTGTGTGTGTGTGTGTGTGTGTGTGAGAGAGAGTGTATGTTTATCTGTGCGTGTGTGTGTGTGTGTGTTTGAGAGAGAGTGTATGTGTGTCTGTGTGTGTGTGTGAGAGAGAGTGTGTGCATGTGTGATAGAGTGTATGTGTGTCTGTTTTAGAGAGAGTGTGTGTGAGTGAGTGTATGTGTGTGAGAGAGTGTATGTGTGTGAGTGAGTGAGTGTGTGTGTGTGTGTGTGTGAGCTCTGTATAATGACATGGGTATGACACAGGTATTACAAGGAGAGGGTGACTTATGAGGACATAACCCATGTCCCCATTTTTCAAAACACTTATAAATCATACAGAATGAGTTTTTTTGAGAAAGTAAAAATGCACAAAGTTTCCTGTGAGGGTTAGGGTTAGGTGTAGGGTTGGTGAGAAGGGACAGAGAATATACAGTTTCTACAGAATAAAAACCATTACACCTATGGGATGAACACACTTTACACTAAAACAAACATGTGTGTGTGTGTGTGTGTGTGTTTTAGAGAGAGTGTGAGTGAGTGTAAGTGTGTGTGAATGTGTTTTTATGTGTGTGCGAGAGTGTTACCTCCTCTCTTCTGTTCATGTTCTCTTCAAAATCACGAACCCCCATGATGCCCTTCAGACACACAGCACGACAGCCCACGACTCCAACCTGACAGTCGAAGAAGGGCTCGCCCATCATCAGCGCCTGAAACACACGAGCAGTCGTCAGTGAGTGCAGGAGGATGTCTGGGAGCTGAGGACAGGCTCGAGTGTTTCCCTCACCTCCACCGTGATTCCCTCCTGCTCCACACTGAGGACCTCACGAGACTTCAGCTTCTGTGGACTGTAGTAACTGCTCTCAGAGCAGCTCTCGGTCAGCTACACAGACCAGAGAACACAGACTCATGAAAAAACAGTCTCAAGAAACTGGGATGTCATATTATTAATAAATGTTAGGAACTTCCCCGGTTTATCCTGCGCTCATAACCCCAGTCTAACCCAATCTAAAGCCTGCTGATGTGGGACTATTATATATTATACATCTCCAGTGCTACAGGCTCCACAGCTCAAGATTCACCATTCTTTAATGTGTTTGGAGAAACAATATCAAATAATTCCTCCTGCATACTTTCAGGTTTCCCAGGGATTCTCAGTGGACGATGAATTAAGAGATTAAAATGATTGACCATGTTCCTGTGGCTCAGTGGTAGAGCTTTGCATTAGCAGCGCAAAACGTTGTAGGTTCGATTCCCAGGGAACACATGTTAGGTAAAAAAATTTTAAAAAATGAAGTGATTTGAGAAGACAATATCCCTAGAAGAGAGCAGCGAACTCCTGAGCATAAATCATATCACACCGCCTTCTGATCTGAGAGTAACACACAGTTTGTGTAATCTGGACTGACAGTGATAGCAAACAGTATATAATGTACATTCATCATCCAGAGCATGGAGAGCTCTCCAAACATCAACAAGCCCAAGATCTGGACCTGGCCAGAGAAGAAGGAGTGGAGCTGCTCAAACTGACACATGACTGAAATCTGTACACTTACTAATCAGTATTTAGTTTGAGAATTTGTCTCTGCATTTTCCTCTACTTTTTCTGCTCACCTTAAATGTGACGGAGGCTTTGGTGCAGTAGAAGCCGACAGACACTATGGGGTCTCTGGGTGAGCTCTGCAGGGGGCGAGCGGCTCCAGACTCCGGTGTGTCTCCAGGCTCGCCCTCGCCCTCCTCCTCTCCGGTGCTCACGATGGCCGGGACGAAGGACCAGGCCCACGACATCCATCCTTGATCTTCATCCTCACCCTGGAAGTACTGCCCTGTCAGAGCCGGATCGGACGCGTCCATCAGACCTGCAGCACACGATGAGATCAGCTGCTGTCAGCGCACTGGAATGTGTGTAAACCTCACTGCGAGCGTCTCTGCAGGATCACACACTTCTCACAGACATTCTGACACGCTTTAATTAAATCTCTCACTCAGCCTCTGTTTCTCTCCTGAGAAGCTTTGAGACACACATGACAGTCTCCAGAGCAATAAACCAATAACCACATCTGATCCAGTGAGTCCTTCAGCCTCAGAAACAAACCCATTCAAGAGAATGAGAAACTCACCAGAGACACTCTCTCGAAGCGAGCCGCTCTCCTCCTTCTCTGCGTCTCGATGGACGCCCATCTCTCCGTAATACAGCGCCACACCCAGCTCCATCAGCCGGATGAACATGGGCAGCTGCTGGTCCGTCAGAGAGAGCTTCAGACTCTCCACCATCGTGTGCACCTACACACACACACACACACACACAGAGAGACGGTGATGCACGAGAACACAGACCTCATCCTGACACACCACAGATGCACTGCTTACTTTAAAGACGGCGGGGATTTTGGCGTTGATGTTGTCGTAGGTGAAATGAAGACGAGTTCTGAAGGAGCATTTGTAGAGCAGCGGGTCCTGATAAAACTCAATCTTCCCGCTGGCATTACGCTTATCCAAACACACGGTGCAGTCGGAGAAATTGATCACCTTCCTCAGGACCAGGTCAGGAGCTACAGAGAGAGAGAGAGAGAGAGAGAGAGAGAGATGGAGAGATAGTGAGAGAGAGAGAGAGAGGGAGAGAGAGAGAGAGACGGAGAGATAGTGAGAGAGAGAGAGAGAGAGAGAGAGAGTGTGAGGGAGAGAGAGAGAGAGAGAGTGAGAGAGAGAGAGAGAGTGAGAGAGAGAGAGAGCGCTGGCGGCAGCAGTTCATCAGGTTTATTAGCTGCTCTTCAGATCGTGATGCAGCTCAGCAGCAGCTGACTCTAAAGAAGCACTTCAAAGGGTCAAAGTTCAATGTGTGTGTGTGTGTGTGTGTCAGACTATGAAAGAATAACATCATCTCTTCTGAGGAGTTTTGTGAACAGGTTTAAGCAGTTGTTGCAATAATGATTCTGGCACATGCATTTCATTTGTGTAATTCCAAGGAATATTTATAAAGCAGAATTACAAAATCAACTAAATTCAAAAAAACCATACCTGATCCCACCCTGACCCGAGTGTTACTAACCTATTAATCTGGCCTAACCAAAAACACTCTCCACTGACTCGCACACCCCAAACTGACCAGCACTGACCCTACATTCATTCACCAAACTCACCGACGATGTCCATGAAGGCTCGGTCCCACAGATCGTCCACCGTGTAGCACTCCGCAGACGTGATGTTGACCGACAGCACGATGTCATCTTCCACATACTTCAGAATCAGATTATTGACCACGATATTGACGTTATTCACCACTCGCCGAATCAGGCTCTGCACGTACCCTACAGACAGCAGGAGGAATAATCAAACACTGGGACGCTCACACTTTCACAGTCTTCAAAGAAAAATGCAGCACAAGATGCTGAAAAAAAATTAAAAATAAAGAAATGAGACATTTGATACAAACATAGATGTCTGATGCACATGTAGATTATTTCCCCTTGATACTGTAAAAGCATGACTGTAAAGAAGACCTGTGCACTTCACATTGATCAGCAGCCTGAAAAACTCTTACTGTGATGAGTGAATAAATAAACTGCACACAGAAAGCGAACACAGGGACAAAACTACAGCATCCCATCATTCAGTGCCTGGATCAGTTCATCAGGAGTCCTGCTTTAATTCTGCTTCACACCGCGTCTGCCGTTACTGACACCGGGAACACTCTCGTTTCGCTGCGTCTCACTCTCACTAACAAAACACTTCACACTTTTCAGGATTAGTTCACTGCAGCTATAATCACAATCTCACTGATCAACTGTGTAGCCCTAGTGTATTCAACATCTGTGTGTGTGTGTGAGTGTGTGTGTGTGTGTGTGTGTCTGTATGATGTGAGTGTGTGTGTGTGTGTGTGTGTGTGTGAACAGAGCAGCTCATAACCAGAAGCTCCCGTTGAACAGCATCCACGCTCTAAGGTCATTACTCAACAAAGCACCAAGGTACTGAAAACATTACAAACCAGAGTTTCAGCAATAAAATATGAAAATATACTGCACTAAATGGTCGTAACCGCAGTCCAATGGCATTATTCAGTCCTGGTGAATGCTCACAGTCCCACTTCAACTTATAAAACTTTAATGCTTTTTCCTTGTTGTCCAACTCAAATGTTTGTCTTCCTGTGCGAGAGCGCTGTGTTTTATTAATGAGCTCTGGAGCGCCGCGGATCATAATCCGACAAACTCAAAGCCTCACGATCAGGTGAAGAACAAATCAGTGTGGGGTCCCAGTGGTGCTTCACTTCCTGTGGGCATCACTCATGTGTGTGTGTGTGTGTGTGTGTGTGAGTGTGTTTGTGTGTGTGTGCGGGCGATGATCACCGCCGTGATGTTTTGTACGCTGGTTTGCATGTGTCAGTCATGTGTTGGTGTGTGTTGAACACGCGGGTCAGCGGCGGGTCTGTGTGTGTGTGTGTGTGTGTGTGTGTGTGTGTGTGTGTGAAGCACCTGCATTCACAGTCATAAAGTCATTCCCTGTTAGTGCTCTCTGGATCCAATTTAGCGAACGGAGCGGGCGACTTTCCCTCCGTCCACCTTCATCTCTCTAAAAACTATTGCTTCAGCTGCACCTGTGCTGCGGCCCGTGGGGACGAAAAACTCCAGTCATAAAATATCTGGAAAAATCAACTGCTTTATGTGCTAGTCGAGCCAAGAGCGGCGTTCAGACTGCCCCGGCCTCTTCCTGCCCGCCGAGCACATCAGCTGCGGTTAGGATCCAGACATAACCCTGTGTGGACGCGCAGGAGACAATCACAGAAACTACTACCTTCCTCTGAGCTTCACTAAATCAATGCAACAAACCAAAACACTGATGGCATGAGCATAAATCATCTAAATATGAATCTGAATAACAAGCTGTCAGAATCAGCAGACACACTGATAGTCGCTCAGTTTCATCTTTTATTCTGATCGTGTGTCACTACACTGCACTCACACTGTTGCACATCTAACCCCAGTCCAGGTACATCAATTACCAGATCGATTTCATATCCATCATGACATTAAACTTTCTCACAAGAGCTGATCCCTAAAAACATGTCAGTGTCTGTGGAGCAAAGATTTGAGGCCAGTTTCCCTCACAGTGAGAAAACATATAGAGCAATGTGTGAAATCACAAAAAAAACTGCATATAAAGTAACTTGAGTAAAAGAGTGTGTGTGTGGGTATGTGTGTGTGTGTGTGTGGGTGTGTGAGTGTAAGTTTATGTGTGTGTAAGTGTGTGTGTGTGAGCTTCAATGAAAACAAACAGTGTGCTGAGCTCTGATGGGGGTCTTTAAGAGGCTTTCCAGATAAGAGCCGCTCCTCAGGGAGGGACCGTGGCCCCGCGGCCTTCACAACATCACTCACCTGGGGGCAGGTCAGGGTCGCTGGGGGCCTGCTGCACCCGTCGAGGTTTAGACGCGGCCTTAGAGCTCTCAGAGGTGCTGCGATTGGTCGAACTGGACGTACAGCTTTCATTATCATCCTGCACACAGAAACAACACACAACATCTGAGAGGGACACGAGAACAGATGAGAAGACAATTAAGATTTTAATACACTTTCTGGCTGTGTGTGTGTGTGTGTGTGTCTGAAGGAATGAAGAGCTCTTCACAGATGCACTGTGGGATAAACAGCAGTAAAGGTTTATTCCTCCTTTATTGCTGCAGTCTGCTGTGTGTTTGTGATGAAAGAGTGAAGATGCAGCTAAAACAATCAGACGAGCGCAGCGTCGAGGTCAGACGCAAACATCCCAGGACGCTTGTCACTGATAACAGCCTCTGATTTACTGGAGAGATTCACTTTACTGCATCAGTAACGGCCTCTACACCCCCCACGTGAGCCACGGTGACCTCTGACCCGAGACCAGCATCACATGAACCCAGAGTTAAACACACTCAGTCAACCTCCGTAACATCAACAAGCCCTTCAGCAGCCACACCACACGCCTCCATCAGCTCCAGCTGTGTTCATGAAGACGTCTGACACAACAACACACACACCAGCAGATATAATAAACACACCACACCGAGAGATTAACACTGAGCGCAGAGACCAGGAGGAGCTGCTCTGAGAATCTACTGGAGATTATACGCACACCTCCACATCTGCAAACACTTGCACAAGCGCAGCACGTCTGCACATCTCACTGAGAGCTGCGCCGCTGCAGATCCAGAGCAGATCCTGCACATGAAACGCCTGCAGATGTTTCTACAGCATCATACTCCGCTGCTCACAGGAACTGTAAAAACAAACTACATTCATTAGATCATTAATCATCAGAGAAACACACAGCGGACACTGCTCACCTCCTTCTGTTCTCAACACACACACATCACCTGAGACACACACACACACACATCACCTGAGAGACACACACACACACACACACACATCACCTGAGACACGACACACACACACACACACACACACACAGACACTCTCTCTCTCTCACCTGCAGCTGAACTTTGACTCTTTGATTCAACAGACTCTTTCTTTCTCTTGTTTTTTCTGTGAATTTATTTTATTTGAATGGAATCAGTTTATGTGCAAACATGTGATGAAGAATGTCTCATGTCTGAACTGAATCGGTCAGGGTTTCTCGTCTCTGCGCTGCGTCTGGTTTCGGGTCTCTCCGGGCCGAACTTTACCAGCACATCATTTGTCTGAACGTCATTTGCAATTTTCCAAAAGTTCTTTCTGAACAGGACGGCTCTGTGAAACACATCTGCAACAAATACCTGTTTGGGAATTAAACAGAACCGTCCCGACTGGATTCCACATGGCAGAAACACGCAGCCGGCGGTAGCTGCAGCGCTGGGTGATATTAGTGCAGCGAAACACACACATGTTCCAGATCTATTCTGCAGAAGCTGCTATAATCAGCTCTAATTGACTTCCCTGCTAAACGTGTTTCTAACTGGCCATCTGGACTCAAACACCAGGCCCATCATGCACCTCTCGCCAACCAACACCACACGTCTTCTCCAGCGTCGGGTCAGTGACGTGCTGTCGATTAGCACAGACAGAAATCTCCATGAGTTTCTACACTAAAGCTCTGCACAAACACGGGATATTTCTTTGAGGTGAACTCTTCAGTATTAGATCTGTGAAGTGTCTCAATCACCTTCAGGGCTGCTGAAACTGCTCTGGATGAAGGAACCGCTGGCTTTGTTACTCACTGCATGCAAACAGCTTCACGGATCGTCACTTCACAAGCCTTTCTGTGCAAACATCACGTGAAGGCCACGAGGTTGGCTCAGTGAGCAACTGAATATGACGTTAGTCAGGATTGCTGAGTGATTCGTCACAGACTCATGTGATTATACTTTCAACCCTCTGCTGTCTTACAGATGCAGTTACAGTGCTGCACACTCGTCTAAAGCATTTTAAATTAAATATGGCATCTCTGACTCAGGTCTATTAGATTCACATGAAACATGCTCACACAGGTATCACAGATCAGAGCTTTAACACATGAACCTCGACTGTGCTTCAGCCAAACACAAACTCACACTCGCTCACAGTGTGTGTGTGTGTGTGTGTGTGTGTGTATCTCAGACTCGAGATCTCATTCAGACACTGACCGTGACCCCGTCCCGGAGCTTGAGGATGCACTCCATGGTGTTGATGGTGATGACCACGGGCTCCGAGCTCAGTTTGGTCCAGGGCACGTGGATGCGCAGCTCGTGGATGTGGCCGCTCAGGAAGGTGAAGGGCAGCTTGAGCTCCTGCAAACACACACACACACACACCAGACGTCAGCAATTCAACACTCACAATCAAACAGAACCAATTCACAACAGCTTCAAACGCTTCCCGAGGCGTCCTGACAGGATTCCGGAGTGGCTTTAATTGAAGATCACTAGAGAAAGTTTAACTCCCGCTCGGGACGACGCAAGCTGCTTCTAATAATATCCTGAATCTAACTCAGAGAGCGTGTGCGGAGCCAAACATTCACACAACATGACACACTGATCCCTTCCAGATATTACAACTGCAAGAGCTCAGTGTTGCCCAAATAAGAACTATGAAAGAAAAGAAATCTGTATGTGAGAGCTGAGAAACATCCACAAACATCCACTTCAGAAACACTGACCGCTCTGAAGAAACAACATGACAACACTCGAGGACTCATTTCAAGTTTAAAAAATAGATAAATGTGGGCTGTGTTCAAGTCTGTTCACAGTCACGCAGCGGAGATAAAGTTCATGTTAGCGGTTGATTTACACTAAATGTCCAGGCAGATTAAAGTTTGATCCATACTCATTCTGAATATGATTATTTATTTTTTGTAAACTGATGCAGAATGATTTCAGAATCAACTGACCCTTTACTACTGACCAATCCTACCTTAGCAACTGTTTCCAAGCTGTTGCTTATTCAAATGCAAGTCTATGAATGCAATGATAAACATTTTCAAAAACGAAACACAAAGATGTGACGTTACTCTCCTCACCTTCAACCATCACACACTGAAAGGAAACTTACACGAACAAACTACTTCCAGTAAACCATGACTGAAATCTCAGGAGATATTACTAGACACCCAAACCATCTGTGTGTGCCCCTGATCATCTCTCTTCTGAGTGTTAAACACAATCTAACACATATAGACAACTTCACTGTACATTAATAAATATATAATCATAATATATGACATAAATACTATTATAAACTAGGTTAGTGGATCATTCAGTAGCAAAAAAGTAATGAGTAAGCAGCATATGGTCGATTAGACAACAAGAAAGGATGTTAATAATCTTTCATTGGCAAGAGTATTCTAACATGGAAGTCTCCACTAAAGAGCGGCACAGAGCACTTCTGCACATCCTGAGCGCAGAATGATGAGCTTGAAGCATCACAGAGACACAGCACAGATCTGCACAGAGATGATTCTGATGTGTAGTATATTATAGCTGTGTGAGAGTTTAGAGCCTTTTCTTTTAACAGTTTTTAGTCACTGTGTGCATGAAGCACAACTCACAGTGCTCTGTACTCTGGTGTAGTGATCTCGAACCGACACACGGTAGAAGGTTTCATGCTTTAGAAACAGCACTAAAGTCCAGCTAGAGAAAGTCCTTTCATGCAAAACCTCTGGTGTTTCTCTACAGATCAAGAATAATAATAGGAACAGAGAATCACCTTCCAGAGTTTCCTCGTTTTGACTGTCGTAACTGAACACAACACAGTTTGAACCAAGGATGACAGAGAGATAAATATTGATCTGTACCTCACATTAAACTATGGAACAGCTTCACAATCACACAGAATAGGTTACGCACTATATGGGATCTGGAAACCTGATCTTACTATAGATACTGATCCTGAGTATCCTCAGTATGGGATCAGCACAGATCTAGATATTACAGATGTCTCAGATGTTCTGGTAGTACATTATTTTCCAGAGGAATACATATGAAGTGTGATGGAAAATGTCCAGATCCTTCAGTCAGAATGATTTGTTTCAGTCCTTCTGGGTGGCAGATCCCCAAACCAGAAGTGCTGCCATGTTTTAAAATGCAGTAAAGCTCCTTCAGAAAAGGCAGACAGAAGGAAAGCTGTGGTTGATGCTGTGACGGTCTCTCACCTGCTCCAGAACGTCCAGTCTCAGGTCCAGTTTGCTCAGAACCACGTCTCCTCCCCATAACGACAGCTGCAGGTCCGACGGCTTCAGGTTCTTAATGTAGCGGTTCACATAACTCATCAAGAGAGGAGAAACATAGGACTCCAGCATCCTGACATCCCGTCACGCCTGCACACACACACACACAGAGAGAGAGAGAGAGAGACACACACACACACACACACACAGAGAGAGAGAGAGAGAGAGAGAGAGAGAGAGAGAGACACACACACACACACACAGAGAGAGAGAGACACACACACACACACACACACACACACACAGAGAGAGAGAGACACACACAAAGAGAGAGTTATATAACTGTAGAAATGAATCTTGATTTCTAATAGATCATCTCTGAAAGCACTGATCAGCTTTCCTCCACTCAGAATATTCAACAGAACGTATAAACGATAATGAACTTTATCTGAACAGATCTGCTGCTGCTGTAACACTGAGGTCTCCAGGTGTACATAATAAAAGTCTGAGCATATATATATATATATATATATATATATATATATATATATATATATATATATATATATATATATATAAACTTTATTTATATAGTGCTTTATACAACACTGATCGTGTCAAAGCAGCTTTTCAGAGTCACACAGGAAAACAGATTGTCAGTAGAACAAGAAGACAGTAACAGAGTCAGATCATTTATGATTCAGTAATTCATCATCCAGTTCAGCTCTCTTCAATAGTGTCTGTGCAATCAGTCCAGTGTCCCCAACTAAACAAGACCAAAGCTCCTTGGTGACATCAGTTCTCCTCTGACCAGACCAAACTAAGGTGTGGTTTAATTCCAGTCTGCAGCACCGGTCAGATTGAGCAGAGGACTCTTCTAGTTCACCTGTTATTAGCAAATGTTAACTGTACTTTGATGTAGTTTCTGCCTCAGTCTCTGACACCGCTCGTCACTGTCAAAATGACTGATGTGGCCAATCAAATTAAAGGGGCGGGGTTATACTGACGCTTCAGATTTAACGGTCAAAGCGCGTGATGTAAGATTAATATTTTTAGTTTTACATAATAATCTGAAATAACCGACTGTAATATTAAGCGAAACTACTCAACTTTTGACAAATTCCGCCGTTTTAAATAAAAAAATAATTATATATAATATATATATATATATATATATATATATATATATATATATATATATATATATATACGTAATTCATGCAATGTAATTCTTAGACCAGACAAGAAACTTTAAATGCCAGTTTTCAGCATATTACACAAAAGATTAAGAGTGAATGTGTGCATATTGTGAATTAATTCGTGATATTGGGTACCTGTTCTTCTGGTATCATTTCAGTAAATTCACTTTAAAGTGTAAGAGTTATAACGCTCACTCCTCCATCAGGACAGTCATTAAAATCGTTCACTTTTTAATTAATTTTAGCTCTTCAACCATTTTATGTGTTCTTATTTTTAATCATTACTTTAAATTTCTTCGAGCTGTGTATTTTGATATCCCTGTGTCTGCTAAAGAAGTTAAAGAGAGAATTCAGCTGAAAATGACAGCAACCCGCGTGAAACATTACAGATTTCTGACAGAAATTAAAAACACGAACTGTGCCAAAAACACATATTGTATTACAAGTTATTAGAGGCTTTGTTCAGAAGTTATTAAAGCGTGGGCCTTGATTTGACTGAGTGAGAGAGCGATTACTGCATTCGCGCATCACTGTGTTTACTTTCCTCACCGACACTCTTAAGCTCAGGTTTATCGCTGTTTCTAAAGCTGTCATTATCAACATGAACATCACACGACACACTCGTGTCACACACTCACAAACACATAAACACTTACAGCTTCACCGACGCGTCAGACTCCTACAGAAACACAAACACAAGCAGCGTCCATCACTTCCGCATACACAACGCCTCAGCGTCGATACGTCACTTCCGGCACAGGGCTGACGCGAAGCAGACGTGAGCGCTCGCGTCATAGCAGTTTGAGTTAAATAACATTTTTGTCAGTTTCTTTCAAATACAAACGACAATGCTTAGATGACCGACGGACATAAAAAGTTTAATTAAGTCTTTAAACTTTAAGTTTTATCATTAATGTTACCTGCGTTTCGCGTTCTGCATGAATGGACCCTAATTATCACGATCCATTAAATATCACTCTTTCTAAACACCGAGCATATATTAATAATTGTTATTTAGACACTGACAGTGCGTTATTAATCAGGATCTGTGTGAACGCTTTAGTTTGAGGCTTTACTCTTTATTGAGAGATAAATGAAGAGATGCGAGACTGAAATAAACTGTTTGTGTTTATTAGCTTAAATATACACTTTAATCTGTAAATACTGACAATACACTGACTATAGACACGCTTCTACTGTATTAGTAAATACTGACAATATGTAGCCTACTTAATATAATGATAGCTACTTGTTATTATCATCATAAACACTAACTCCCCATTATTAGATGATTTACAAATACTGTCCGTTGATTTACAGTCATAATCAATAAATGCACATTATTTTCCCACGGAATCGTGTGTTACATGATCGGAGTCTATTTAAAACAGTTCATTCAGATTTGCTCTATTTTTGTCTTCTTCCTTTGAGATTTGTCTTTGTGGAATATTTTATCACAGGCCTTTGATGGGAATCATTTCAGTTTCCTGTTCCAAAATAGTTCGTCTTCGTGTTGTATTTATAGGATTACCCGATTGCGTGGTTTATTCGAAAGGATCAGAAGAGCTCTACAAATTAATCTGCTATTCATTTCAAGAGTTTAATTTTACGGGCTCATAATTTACCCGTGCCACTGATGGTTTATTATATTTACGATGTTCAAGATTAGCCTACCTTTTTTTTTTTTTCGATGTGCCTTTTCTAACGATCTTCCAAAACACGTCCGTCTTCTTTTTCCGTTTCTGCAGCTTTGCTTTCCACATTATTCACTTTTTTAAATAGAATAACAATTATATTTATATAGTGAACTATTTAGGCTACACAATATATTTATTCACATTGTATTTTTTTAGATGAAAGCATGAATATGTTTGTACTGTCTGTCCACTTTACACCTTAAATGAGAGATTTGATCAATGTTTGTTTGTTCTCTGTTTAATGATCGGCTCAAACAGCAGAAATCATCTCGAAGCCAAACTCCACAGTAGTTCAGTTCACATGCAAAGAAAACTAAATTAAATCGACAGTTACACTTTTAGTGATGTAACTAACACAGAAAGTCCAGACAGCTAAATATTATAGTATATTATAATACAATATTTGTACACATTGATAGTTTTTATTGTAAATGTTCTATTCGTCTGAAAGCTCAGCAGCCAATAGTTCTGCAGGACACTGCTGACATTCATATATATATATATATATATATATATATATATATATATATATAATTATTAAAATTATATAACCATGTCGGGACATTTAATTCTAATAAAATAAAAGATTATTATTACAAAATGTAAAAAGGGGAACATTTGAAGTTTGTTTTTTTTACACAAAAGTCCAGTCGCCGTTTGAAAAAAGATAGCTCTTTTATTAAAGCAGAATTGTGTCCGTCTCTTCTCAATCATATTTTATTGTCTTTGACTCAAATATAGTGGATTAATCCTGTGCTCGTGTGAGGAGATCAGCCGCTTTATTTACACGATGAATTCTCCCAGATGTGAACACAGATCGAAACGCGTTGAGTTCAGATGCAGGTGATAATAAAAATAACAATAAAAACTTTATTTACATGAGTTCACAGAGTCTGTTTGGGTGCAAGCGAGTCCATCAAACATGAGTCCGCCTGAACAGAGTGTCGAGAGCACTCGTTAGTTCACTAGTTAGTAGTCCTGCTGTGGGCTGTGTGTCAAACTGTGGCGTCGCAGGTCGCAGTTGCGCCGAAACAGCTTCCCGCAGCGGCCGCAGGAGAAGGGCTTGAGGTCTGTATGGGTGAGAAGGTGAGTTTTCAGGTTACTTCTTTGATTAAAGGTTCTTCCGCATGTGGGGCATTTGTGAGGAGATTCCTGTTCAGATTTGAAGCAAGCAAAGGATTATTCCCTTCAGTTTTCCATCGAAAATAAATGCTTCAATGTCAACATTTGAGGCCCATGCAGCTGAGCGAAAAAGCCACGAGGATTTCTTAACACTGCTCGTCTATAATCGACAGCCCCAAACATGACATTTTAATTAAGAGCTACGAACGAACAAAAATCTGTTGGTGCAGAATGTCATTCACATATATACAGAAGGTACAAATGAGGACAATTTACCTGCAAGTGCAAGGTTTTATGAACCGCCAAAGTTCGTGACTGACAAAATCCCTTCCCGCACTCCTGACATTTGAAGGGTTTCTCCTTGGAGTGAATATATCTGTAAAACAAGCGAGAATGAGTCGAGCTGGACCTGACACACACACACACACACACACTCTGGAGCGGTCACCTGTGGTCTCGCACACACACACACACACACTCTGGTCACCTGTGGTCTCACACACACACACACACTCTCTCTCTGGTCACCTGTGGTCTCGCACACACACACACACACACACACACACACACTCTCTCTCTGGTCACCTGTGGTCTCGCACACACACACACACACACACACACACTCTCTGGTCACCTGTGGTCTCGCACACACACACACACACACTCTCTCTCTGGTCACCTGTGGTCTCGCGCACACTCACACACACACACACACACACACACACACTCTCTCTGGTCACCTGTGGTCTCGCACACACACACACACACACACACACACACACACTCTGGTCACCTGTGGTCTCGCACACACACACACACACACACACACACACACACTGGTCACCTGTGGTCTCGCACACACACACACACACACACTCTGGTCACCTGTGGTCTCGCAGGTGGTCTTGTCTCCTGAAGGCCTTGTGGCAGATGTCGCAGGTGTACGGTCGCTCGTCGGTGTGCGTGCGCTCGTGGATCAGTAGATTGTAGGATTTGGTGAAGTGTCTCCCGCAAAACTTACAAATAAATTCCTTTTTGCTTTTGGACGGCAGTCTGCCGCGCGCGGGCTTTCGGTCCGGGGACAGTTTGGCCAGCTCCGCGCTCAGTTTGGACAGCTCGCCCGGTTTGGGCGGATCCTGCTGCGTGGCCGCCACCGCGAGGTTCGCGAAGTCAAACCTGGGTCTCTCCTTGTGCAGCGCGGGAGCGACGCGCGTCACGGACCCGTGTTTGGGGTGGAAGAGGTGCGCGGCGAACGGAAGAGCCGCGGTGAACGGGAAGCGCGGGTCCACGAGGCCCTGAACGGGCGGGTAGCCCAGAGTCCAGTGGTTCATCTGCATGGTTTGGAGCGAGCTCAGGCCGTACAGATGATCCACGGCGGCGGGGAACGTGTTGAGCGTCTGCAGGAGCGAGTAGTTGAGCTGCAGCGCCGGGTGCACCGGGATCGGCGCCGGTAAAGCTTTACTGCCCATATCAGAACCGAACTCGAAGATCCTGAGAAAACACGCAAACCAAGCCGTTAAACTCCAGTCATGAAACACCTCGTTGTTTTCCCTATCTTTTTTATTTATTTTTTAAAGTTGTTTCTTTTCTCAAATTATGATAGGCTACATGGAAAACATGACTATTTTTTCAGTATTTATTTTTTTTCTAATTGTCTTGCATGGAAAGCATCTGCCATAATTATATTATGCCCATATTTATTTATTTTATTATAATATATA